>NC_081413.1:725568148-725868148 GCF_030272615.1 Cryptomeria japonica | reverse complement strand
TTGTGTATTCTCCTAGAAAATATGGGCATCGAGAAAGGAAGATTACATACCGCTGCCTATATGAGATTTCAACATAAAAACAGAAAAAATGTCTTCTCTGAATTACAGTCTGCATTCCATCAAACTGAGAGAAAAATTATCTCTTGCTTATACTACTTAATTACAGAAGTATTTACGGAATAAAAGTAGTTTTGATTCCCTTCAGTGATTTTGACGTTACTGAAAAATTCTTTATCCTTTTGTCATGCATTTTTTGTTTCTTTGTGAACCACTATTCGTGACCTTGAATGGTCTTCTTAGCACCCATTTTAAGTCATGAGATTGAAACTTGCACAATTAACCACTGGATGCTGTTAATTAACACTGCTAGGACGTGCAGTTGGTGGCCAGGAACTCTGAGAAGATTACCCAACCCGATAAGTACTGCTCTGGCTCAAACACACTTAACCATAGAGTTACCCCAGAAACAGGCCCATTTAGTTTGCTACCCCATTTGTGAAACCCTTGGCAAGTATTTTGCCCTGGGAACCATTCATTGTGGAGAGCTCTTTCACTTTTATCCTTGTAAATCCGTTGTTGTCCTTGAATCTTTTTAAAGTTATAAAAATAGGGTTTCTTTGTTTCAAACTCATTGCCTCTGAAACGATTATTACAGATCCACTGGCAATAAAACAGATGCATCGATGTTATTTTGAAATTGTCCGTATCAAAGTGTACTGACCTCTTTTATATCAAAAGAACAAAGCCTAGCAGAAATCACATTTCACAAAAGCTAATCTTTATGTCGTTTAGTATAGCACAATTGCTAAACTTCTGTAATTTGAAATTTAAATTTTGTAAATAATTTTAAGAATTGTCTACCCAGACCAAAACCATTTCTCCGTATAAAATATGATCACTTTTATTCATGATATCCAAGACCAAAGTGAATACAACTTCCACCCAACATATTTGTAGCATAATCAATTCGCAAGGGTCCAAATGAAGAGTCTACTCGAATGCCTACACCAGACCCAACACCATATCCTGGTTTTCTACGTGCACCAGCAGGATCCCCTGGACATCAAAAGATGATTTCATTATAGTAATTGGTTATTATTTTATTTTGAAGTTCAAATAAAACAATTAAAAATTGGATTTTGAAAATGCAACTCAAAGCCAACCCACCAATGACTCTTCTTCCAGAACCCAAGTCTGTTCCAAAATCTGCAAATATGACACCCTGTAACAATCGAGTCTGCACAAAACAGAAGTTAAACATTGCAAGCACTGTCAGAATGTGATTTTTCAAATTTCCAAGTTTACAGCTTTAAGACTGGCTAGTATTTTGATAGAATAGGAAGGCCTCACTATCCAAAAAGCAAGTTCCTGTGGTAGAAACAACATGAGTTAACAACTGGTTTTACAAAAACCTCTTCCTAGAGATAGTCTCCAATTGAATGCATATTTGTGACATAGCTAAGCTAACAATACTATGTATATCTTATTTTATGCATAGTTTCAAAGATGTAGCATTAGTGAGGTACCATGAATGAGCTTCATCATCTTTCTTTCAAATTCTATACTTCAAATCTACACATCAACTGTTTTGAGTTTTTTTTTTTTTTTTTAATGCAACTTATGCATAATCTACATTTCAATCATTTTTGTTTTAAATCACACATATATATGTATATATTTTATAGAGGTGACATGATTAAATACAACTAACTTTAGTTTCTGTTACCACCTTCTAAAGTAAAATGGAAAAGCCCCCACATAGAAAACCTTCTTCTGACTTACCATTGCAGAATCAAAGTTACAACAAAACGCTCCTAAGATTTTTCAGCGGGTTCAAAATTTCAAAACTTGCAACATAGTAAATCAGCATAAGGTTTGTGATGCAAACTGTGGCTTCTGATAAGATGGCCTTAATAATTAGTTTACCTTTTGAAACTTCCAAAGATATCATATGTTTGTAACAATGATAACAATTTTACATCAAGGTATCTGATATCGTTGTTAAAAACTTACAACCATGACAGCTTGACGAGCAGCTCATTTCCATAAATACCATGACAATCATAAGTGATCATTATATACTGATGTTTATTTCTCTATATAGAGATTTAAAAAATAGTACTCCCAATAAAAATTTGAAAAATATACAAAAATATAAACTAATTGCCTACATGTAGCCACTTGCCAAAAGCAAGTCTTCAAAGAAACAATAAAAAATCATCATCAAGGATCATAATTTGGGTTACCTATATTCTTAATAGTGGAAGTATTGTTCTATTTGATTTGCCACTATTGTTTGAGCAAAACCAAAGCTTCAACTTGCATGAGCAAAAACCAATTCAGCAGCTTCACAATGCTTACTGATTTTTCAGGAGTATTAGCTCTTGAATGAGCGCTTACTAAGTTTCAAAGTGCTTGTTCAAACACAATTTTATTTTCCCTTCTTATAACAGGTCTGAAAGGTTCATTTGTATCTATAGCATAAACTTGCAGCAAGGAAACTGATAGTACTAGGAGAGTTGGGAGAGTCAAAGCCTTACAGCTTAAATTTATTATTAAGGAAAGTGTTATTTGGGATTAACGAAAAGGAAGATTACTTGTAGGATGCTATAATAGACTCCCAATAGATGGATGTATTCCAACATATTCCTTAGAATAATTATGCTCCACGATGTTTCTAGGACAAGGACAGCAAGGGATGGGGGGACACTTTTTGGGGATTGCAGCTTGGGAGTTCATTTTTTGGATATTTAATAATTATATTTATTACTTGACATCAAGATCAGGTTAATACATTCACATACTACATTGAATTCAAGATTCAATGTTCAGTGATTCAAGTATAGCAGCAATAAAAATTCCACTGTTTTCATTGTGCTAAAAGAACCCAAAGCTATGAAATGATAAAATGCCCAACAATAGATATGGTAGTAAGATTATGAGATATAAAAATAATTAATAAATTAATATACAATTGTTAACTACACCTCTCACAACTGCACCACATCTGAGCTCTCAATATCAAAAAAATTCCTCCCTGACTTTTTGTCACTCCCTACATCAAATTGTGACTTATTCAATAAGAGCCCAACCAACAACTGCTGCATCTCCTCATTAATCCATCCAGCATCTCAAGATCAACATCCCAATGTGTAGGTGAATTTGTTGACCCTAAAGTCACAAGGCACTATGAACTACAACTAACTTCTCTAGTAATCTAAAGGTAAGCCTATTCCTCTTAATTGAGTGTATGGACCTGTAGATGGACTGATTCCTCTTTGTAACGAAGCAACTAGATACCCATGAGAGTGAATGAGTGACAAGCATCCTGGCCTTTGTTGCATCATTCCCATGCCATGTGCACCATCCAGTAGGGCCTTTTTAAAGTAAGAGTGCCTTTATCCCTTCTAGCTTCTAGTCCAAGGAATGTCAAACATCAAAGATTGACAAATGCAACTCATTCCTCCTAAAGTTTAGATACATCCTCAGCATTCAACATCCCACCCCAAGGACCTTCATAAACCTTTCCTTTACCTCATCATCGTCAGCCTTAGGTACATATTGCTTGGGTTTAAAAGATAGGCTTCCATATGAAGTGAGGTGTTCATTGTGTTCCACTCCATGTCACAATTGGCCTAATATGCACCTCATAGAATTGCAATACAAGCTACTTGCTAAGAACTTCTTGCTTCACCTATTCAAGCATGTTTTAGATGTCTCATAAATGTCTTTGTAGCTAGTAGAATTTGTATCAACATGCTAAACTATCCCACAACAAATGAGATGACAAAGCAAATGCATCTGCATGCAATGTTAAAAAAAAGAGAAATGAATGCTTAAAAAAATTCAAAACTTAAAAAAAGGTAAAATAAAAAACTTAAAATACAAAATTGACAAATTTAAAAAAATTGCATTCTATATTTTTTATCTCACAATTGAACATCAACTATCACCAAGTATCGTGAGCATCACCTTCTTCCCTTCTTCTAACTTGTCCTCAGCCCACTTTCACACTCTCCACAACCCTCATGGACTATAGAGCCTCCTATACCTCCAACATCCTCTCCACCAAAATGAAATATCTAGCATATTTAGTCTCTACTAGTTTGAGAAATTCCTTCCTCAAAAAATTCCCGAAGAATATGTCTCTAGCATCAGCGACCGCTATCTTCACCCAAACTATATTTCCAATGTCTTTCAATTAGTTATTCAAGGCATCCACATAGGTTCCCAATAATAGGTTTGTAAGAACTCTGGCATCATCAAACTAACTTACAAACATGGGCTAAATCAATCACAATGAATCCCTAACCTCCCGCAGCCTACCTCAAAAGATGAAATAGGAAGTTCGCATTCTTACCTGTAAGTCTTATATTTTTGTAAAGTTTATTCTATTGGGGATCAACATTAAGTGGATAATCATGGATTTTATATTGGGTAAGAGATGTTGATAGAAAAGTATCTTTCATATGTGTTTAGTTTATTTGATGCTGAGATTAATTGTGAGTCAATGATAGGATGCGGTCAAATTATCCACCATATAAATTGAGTACATAGTAGCTACTTTTGCATGTAACGAAGTTATATGGCTTAATATATTGTGTTTAGATGTGGCTGATATAGGAAGTTACCAAAGTTCTTTTTGACAATGAGAGTGTCATGTCACACAACAAACCTGACCTCTTATGGGAGGTTGAAGAACATCGATGTCTAATACCATTACTTTTGTGACATGGTAGAGTATGGGAGGGTGATGTTGGAGAAAGTTGAAACTTCAAATAATGTTGTAGATGCATTGATAAATCTAGTCATCACAGAAGTTCAAGTAGTGCAATGAGTCTATGGGCCTCTCTACTTTTAGGAGATAGTTAATAGTGTTGGTAATCCCTTTTCTCTTGCAAGGTTTTTGATAAGTGGAAGAATGTTAGGAAAGGTGCCTCAACCTTGCATCCTAATTTTAAGAACACAAAAAATATATAAAGGCTATATGACACAAAAATACAATTTCTAGGAAGGTTGATTTTAGCTCTAAAAAAATGTCAAAATAGCTCTTAACTAGATCAAGTGGGTTATGACAAAATGGATCTCTTGGAGAAATTTAGTTTTTTTTTAAAATCTCAATCAGCTTCCTAGAACAGAAGTTACGGCCTTTGAAACTTAGGCCTTCCACATAAAAAATGTAAGAGCATCTATGATGCATAAGAATGTTGCAATTGGGAGTTACTAAAAAACTTATAGTACATGGTATGGTATGCATAAGGTAGCTTTGAATGGATCTAATTGAACCAATATAGAGCAAGTTGACGAGTGAATTATGACCGCTTATGATAGGAACAAGGAATATGCTATTTTTAGCCTATGAACTCATATTAGGATTTGCATGTTGGATTTAAACTAGGTTTTGTTCACTACTTTTTAGGCTGTTCTAACTCATGTTTTCCTAATTACCATTTGATTTTTTCATGTATTCTTTTTGTATTCATCAAGCTCTTAAAATGGAAGTTTCATATTGAGTTTCAGAAGTACTATTACCAAAATTACTCTAGATCTATTATAGGTGATGCTCCCATAAAGGCTTAGACTTTGTGAGTGTTATAAATTTTGATTATTAAATGATGAGTTCCTTTTGGGTGAGGTTTTTTTCTCTTGAAAAGGTTTTCCCATGTAATTAACATGTTATAGTATATTACTTTTGTGTCTATTTCCCTTTAATTGTAAGATCATTTTATTTTTTTCACAAACCTCCTCACATATATTAGTGTATGAATTGTATTCCACATATTTTCTTCCTTTCATATTAGAGTTTGATCACCTTACGTCCTAGGTGTTAGAGACTCTGTTTTTTTTTATCTATTTTTAGTTTGATTAGAAGCTAGCATAGAAAGAGACCTTGTTGCAAGAAAATGGGAAGAACATTAAGGATATGAAGAGGATCACTAAAACTAACTTTCAATAATGAAAACTCAATATAGGGGCTATTCTTGTAAATAAATATCTACAGGTTGTTGTATCTACTATCTAGATTCAAACTAGCTACAATGTCATAAGTTGATTATGAAATATTGGATAGAAAGGTGAAAGGCTTAATTAGTTGGAAGTATTGTTGAATTTAGATGAAAACCCCACCCCACAAGATCTTTGGAAGAGGTTGGGAGACTTATTTGAGGAGAAATACCTATTTTACAAAGTTTTCTTGAGAATATATAGCTACATATCTGCGCTATTTTTGAGTGAAGATGAAGTAGGATGATTGTTGTATGACACTTTCCTTTTCTTTATCAGACTCATGGGATCACTTGGTTATGGCAATTGAGAGAATTGCCCCAAAGTTTTGTATGTATGAGTTAGTGGTTGCTTTAATTTTAGAGATGTGGCAAAAACTTCTACATAGACTTAGGAAGCTCTATTAGTTCAAGGAAGTTCAAGGAGAAAGGCAAAAAGGACAAGAAATAAGAAAACCCTAGATCTAAATCGCATGGAAGATCCAAATTTCCTAGCAATTCTAACACTAATTGGAATTGTGGAAAGACTAGGAACTTTAGAATATGCTACAAGGACGAGAAAAAGAAGAAAAGAATGAGCCTTGTTGACAAAAACACTCAGGCCTAAGTTTGTATCATTTATGTCAAAGAAGTTAACCCTAGCGTAGTAAAATAGGGAAAATTAGAAATTGTGTGATAGATGTTTACTCAGTAATTCTACTTGAATGCTTAACAAAGAGTAAACTAAGTAAGAGAATAACATAATATAACATTCAATCGCAACAATGACTTTGAAATATATGTTGTTCTTATTCATTCATTTATTGAATATGCAATAGTTACAAAAATTCATACATGCAGTCCCTAACTATGAGTACAATAAGAAACATATAGCAAAGCCAATGTTAATTGAGAATGCTAACCATTAGTAACTACCAACTAACAACCATTCTATGGAGAACTAATTCCTTAATTACAAAATAACTCATTTTATTTATTTACAAACTACATAAGTACCAGATAAAGAAATTCATCTTCTAGACGACAAACTAACAAAATTGGGAGCTGAACCAATAGAAAACCAAAAACTATTGTATGATGTGAATTTTATTTCCTGTTTACTCCGTGTAATCTAAACTAGTTCCCTTTGGGAGTAAACACCGGAATGAGAAGATGTCCCTGGAGTTGGATGAACTTCTGAACCTTCTCTATGCACAACTTCAAATGGTGAGTTGCTACAATTTGGTGGGCTTCATCCATTTGATGTGTGAGCTCATCAGTGGAGACTATTTGACATCGAGGCCTATAAAACAAATCTTTGAAGGAAATCTCCATACCAAACAAAGTTGTGATCAACCTACCATCTCGCCCTCCAAGAGGGGGCCTAGCAAGGTGTCAAGTTGTAAACATCTCTAGTGTCTCCACCCCAAACCATCCTCGAGAAGTGAAGAGATAGGTAAACTCCCCCTCACACTCCCTCTACATGAATGCCAAAATACATTGGGCTTCTCGCCCCACCAACAAAGAATGCACTTGATCCAATTGCTTGGGGACGTGTCCCACCTCTTGCATCACTTGTGCAGTAGACTCTAAGTCCTAAATATATTATTGAATTGTCCCAAGTGGATTGTCTTCACCAACCTTTTCAATTTCAATAATTATTCCCTCTGACTCATTCAACGACCCATCCTTATCCTAAACAGATGGGTTAGATGGAATGGCCATGGGCAACTCCAATGAAGCCAAAGGTAGCTATGATGCATGGGAGGGATCCCCTACTTCTTGAACATGCTCAAAACTTATTGTAGTTGCCTATGTAGGACTAGGTTGGGCACTATCAAGTATCAACAACCATGACCAACTATTCTATCTCCTGCTGCTCAAGCCCTTCAGCCATGACCCTTGGAGAACTCAATGAGGAAAATGCTAGAACCTCGATAGGAAGCCCAAGTATTCCTTTTTTCAAGGATGAAATGCATTATCTTGGACGTGATTTCAAAGAAGGGCCTAAGAAAATCAAGGCTATTATATAATTAATAATGGCCTTCTCCACAAAATATTACTAGAACTTTAGAAGCTTCAGGGGACTAGTTGAGCATTAGAGGAAGTTCATAATTTTCCAAGATCGCCCACCCTACTTCCTTGAAAAGAAAAGAAAAATATTCGTGTGACCTGCTGGATGCAAATCCGTGTTTTGGAGGCTGGAATGACTACTTACATCTGTACCAATTTTGCTAATTCCTAATCCAAATAGATAGTTCATAATGTAGATAGATGCCTCTATCAATGATGTGGGAGGTTTAGTCATTAAGGATGGATAAGTGATGGGTAATGACTCATGGAGACTCAAGAACCACACAAAAAATTATGTTTCCCATGACTTGGAGCAGGCAATAATGGTCCATGAACTAAAATGTGGCAGCAGTACCTGCTAATTAAGCTATTTGATTTTAGATTAGGCCATAATACTACAGAGTACATGTTTACTCAAGAAAATTGAATTCTCAACAACAATGATGGTTGCCATTTGTTTGTAACTATGATGTAGAGATCTCCTATGTTAAGGGGATGGAAAATGGGGTGGTTGATTCCCTATACGAAAGAAGACATGTTGCTTCCATGTCTAGTTTGCACTTTGATTTCAGGAAATTGGTCCTGGAGCAGCAGCAAAGTGATAGTTTATACTCAATTTTCTACAAAAATGGGAAAAAATGATGCTTTTGACATTGATGATTTGCTTAGATTTTAAGAGACTTTCTTTACATCCTTCTGGAATTCTGCAGTGGAAACTCTTAGATGAGGTGCATAATGCCCTGAATCATGGACATCCAAGAGTAACAAAGATATTGCACAAGCTGAACCAATGCTACTTTTGGCTTTAGATGAAAGCTAAAGAGGTGCATGCCAAAAGGTTAAGGTAAAGAATTGTCACCCTGAAGATTGATATATCCTCAAGAATTTTGTAAAACAAGTAGGTTGTTATATCCATGGATTTTATACCTGGATGGACTAAGTTCAGAAAAAAAGACATGAAGTCATCTAAGTGGCAATTGAAAAGTAAACTAAAGTTGCCTGTTTTATTCTGGGTAATCTTAAATATGATGCTGCCACTTGGCAATGTGATTTGTGAAAGAGATGGTGTGATTGTGTGGCATACCTAAAATGATAATCTCTAACAATGATAAGTCATTTCCTTCCAAATTTTGTGCCACCCTAACAGCTACTTTTAGTGCAAAGTTGAACTTCAATACTACCTACCACCTTGCAACTGATGCTCAAATTAGGAGGATTAATCAAGTTGTAGAAAACATGTTGAGGATGCATCCAATGTACCAACACAATTAGTGGAAGGATTACCTCCGTTTAGTTTAAAATGCTTATAACAACACATACCACTCCTTAATTAAGATTCCATCTTTTGAAGCCTTATATGGCAAGAAATGTAGAACACCACTAAGCTAGGATGGTCAATAGAATCAAGTCACAATTGATCCTGATATGTTGCAAGGCTATGAGAAACAAATTCAAACCATTCATCAATGGCTCAAGGAAGCTTCTAGTCATCCAAAAAGTTGTTACAAGTGTGGTTGCCATTGCACTAAAAGATCAACCTGTTAATGCCCGATACAACCAATAGACTTATAGAATCCACAGGAGGCGGTTAAGCCATGTCACAAAACCGAGCGTTGTTCTGCACAACACAAGGAGACCAAGGGCGCACACCTTGAAACAATCCCCCCCCCCAGCGTAAGCAAGGGGTTTGAACTTGTGACCAAGCTCTAATACCACTTGTTACAAGTGTGGTTGTTGTTGTACCAAAAGATTGACTTGTTACTGCTTGTAGTTAAAAGAGAACTATTGCCACTTTTGTGTTCTTTGATAAGGAATTGTTGGCAACTTGTGAATATGTGTTGCAAGGTTAATGGATCTTTAGGTAGAGCAATAGGAAAACATATTAGGGTCTCTAGTAAGATGCCTAAAAACCTTACTATAATTGGACATTGACATTTGTTTGCATTATATCACATTGTGACATTTTGTCAAACAGATTAGGTGCCTTGAAGCTTGTTTCTAAATTATTGTGTACATCTACTTGTACACACAACTTTAGTATATGATGAGTTTCTTTTACACTTGGTATACAAATGGATACCCATGCTTTGTTGCTTAAGGATGTTATTTTATATTGTATCTAAAGAATGGGACTTTTAAGAATACTAATGTACAAGGCTTCAAAGGTCTCGACTCTCAACTATGCCAATGACTATCTTTAAGGCAGTCAAAAATGGCTTATGTTCCCTATCTAGACCTTGTTTCTATCTTTAGGGTTAGGGTTACATATTTGCCTTAGATTGTGCCCTAGAATCACAATTGTGACCAATTACGGTTAGGGTTACATTTTTACCAAGTAAAATATCTCCTTCAACAATGTGATCTTGGATTTGAAACCTACAATCATATACATATACATACATACTTTCAATTATTAGGGCTAGACAAGAACACAACATTCATATAATATCTATAATATTATACAAACACATGAGGGTTTGGATAGGTCCACTTGAAGCAATATCTACACTGAGCTCAAGAGCAGAGTGAATGCTAGAGCCCTCTTGGCCTCGGTGGGCAGTATATATGGACATCTGCCGAGGTGGCCTACTTAGCGGGTTCCTTGTACCTGCTTTTCCTATCTATGTTTCATCCCCCTAAAGACAAGAGCCATCATTGCAGAGTCGGAACGAGGTTGTAAAAAGGATTTCTTGGTTGTTCTATATAAGCCCAAGAGCGGATTGATATCAGAGCTCTCTTGGCCCTAGGAGCCAGTTATATGGTCATCTCTAGGATGGCCTGCTTAGATAACCATCTTATAACTCCCCTCCTACACCACCGATCCTTCATACAAGATGGATTTCAGACATTTTCATCATCAGGTATATTTTATATTCTATCATATGAATATACCTATAAGAGGTAATCATTATCTATTTATGCATAAGCAATATGTATACATATATAACACAAGCGGATGATGTGAGAATATAGAGTGCTGAGAAGGGCAGTTCTGAAAATAATATCAGAATGCTGTTTTAAGTCTGATCTGAAGATTAATTCCTTTAATGTATTTTCTGTTGGATGGCTAAAGGTCCGATCCAGATTTCCCTTTTTTTATCAAAATCAGTTCTTCTTTGATCTGCTGAATGTCTTCTTGGGTGTAATTGTGTTTGTGTGTTTTCTTGATGTTTGATGATTTACTGCAGCAGATTGGAAGTCATGTTACTGCTCATATCACAAGGAATTAGAATCTTATGGCTCAGATCAGATCTGATAGCTCTCTATGGGAACTCCTGTTGTTTCTCCACGCATACCATAAATCTGGAGTACTATTGATTGTCCATAAATATGGTTCAGGTCTGGTCCTCTTCGTTATCTGCTCTGAACTCAGAAATTAGAATGATGTTTTCTTCTGAATCCCCCCTCTAATGTCCACTAAAGACTTGTTTATATATCCCTCAACATGCCTCTTCACCCAATGGTCACCTCTCTTTGATTGTCGGCAAGCATTTATTTAATAATAATTATTTATTTGTTTTGATCACATCTCAAAGGGTGCGCTGATTTGTAATATGCCCTAGGTCGGCCCTAACTTCCCTTTGCCCTAGTCAGCCTTCCTTACCCTATCATAGATGTTAAATCCAAATAAACCTAGGTCGGTCCTTAACTTGGGTCGGCCATTGTTAGGAAAATATTAATATTATTTTTGTCCTTTTTCTTTGAATACCTAGGGTTTAGACTTATTGGGTGTTTGGTTTGATATCATAGTAGGGACCTGACATTTGCTAGTATGTCTCATTAGAATTCTACCAAAAACTAAAAAGTTGTGAAACTCTTGAATTATGAATATTCAGATCGATCCTAGATCCATTGCATTATCTCACAATCATAAATGTCACTTGAATCCATAAATAACAATAAGAACCAATTACAATCCATGTCTCTAGTGGAATATTACTTACTACCAATCACTATGCCACACCATAATGAATACCCTTTCAACATCATTCCACAGAATCCTCAATGTATTTTGTCCTCCTCTAGTGGAAATGCAGAATAAATATAAGAGATTTTAAAGCCACCCAATAAAATGACTGACATGAAGCATACCACAGAGATGTATAGCTCATTGCTAGCAACAAAATATGATTTCCCTGTGCCAACAGTTCCTTCACCATATCCCCGTACACTGTTAAAGCCTCCAATTGGGAATGCACCATGTGAAGCTAAATCTCCTTGTACAGTGCCAAATGAGATGCTGCATCAAAATATTAGGTGAACAGGGCAAAACATTGGTTATTTTCAACATAAATCAGATATTTTTGTCATAAAGACTGAATGGCAGATATGGTAATATGACCTACCTTGAGAAGACAAAAGTTGGTCCTAGTTGAACTCCCTTCCTTCTAAGGACCTTAAATCGTTTAAAACGTAGCCAGTGGGGCGAAATAGGTAAACCTTGCTCCAGTAGGACATTGAACTGCAAAAATGATTTTAATTATAATAATTATTCAACCAAAATTTATTACATACAGCCTTCCAGGCATGCAAATAAAAGAGTTATAGAACTGTGTTTTTTAATATCAAGATCAGATTTTCAAGACATATGCTTTCTCAGTATGGAGTTACTAACTTGAGAAAAGAAACTGTCATTAGATTCAAGGTATTCTGTCCCCACCTTGGCAACAAGCATTCTATCATATGTATTTCCACTGCATAACAAGAGTTCACTCGATATGGTTATTGGCATTGCTCAATACATAAACAGTTTCAACATATGGTCAACGCAAATTTATTACATCTAGATCATGTTTTTCTACCGTATATCCTTGTTTTTTTTTCTATCTATAGTTAACATTTGCCTTGGATTTTTTCAGATTAAAATGTGGTAGGTGTCAACAAATATCATATACCTGAATGTGGTTGGACACTCATATGAATCTGTACGTATAGGATGGCCATTATCATCAATGGAGCCAACTTGCTGAAGCAATGCAACCACACAAGTTAGATGAACTCATCAAAACAGAATTACATGAAATTCTGAACTAACTAGCAATCTTTGCTTGATATGTGAGCTACAAGTCATGGATAAACTTTAGTATGAAAGGCTTACTAAGAATGCAGGACTTCAAATTTGGTAAATGGCATAAATGCTGTACATCTAGGCCTATACTTGAATTCAATCAGGATGCAGCCCCATAGATGTTCACTATTTCTTATGAATACATGCTTGTATAACGTACAAGTTTGTGATACTGGGTTCACAGACAGCAAAACTTCTTTCCTTTGCATTTAAGTATCTTGATGTATAATAGAGCTCTTAGTGTTCATGCTCACCTCAATTCTCATGCCCACCATTCTGGTCAATTTTGAATCTGAGGCCCACTTTTGGTCTATTTCTATGGCAAGCCTCCGTAATCTAACACCTCCATGTACAGAGCCAAATGAATCGGTAGCAATGCCATGGACAGAAGTTGCTGGTGTCAGTGTATTCTGCACATATGATTCCAATGTTGGGAGAGAATTAATCTCATTTGCAAGTGATGAGATGTTGCAATATATTCTTGATCCAATGTCACACCAGATCATATTTAGCCTACATCATATTGATTCACTTTTATGAGGCCAGATGATCTTTGAAATTCAAATTTATCCATTACACAGTTGTCTGGGTTTCCACACATATGACATTATACCTGTGAAAATTTAAAATCTTTGATTTAAATTTATGATAAGCTCGTGGACTTTAAGAATTGAATTAGGTCTCAGAGGGTCGGGCTTGCTTGGGAAACAAACCGGTGATAACTGTAAAGTATTTGCTGTTCTAAGAGATGCTGGACCAAAATAACGTCCTAACTTGAATCCCCACGTATGAATGTAAGAGTGGGAAAAGGTTTACTTACCTGAAAGGTAATGGATTGTTGCTGCCTGTCTCCATCAAAAATTGGTCGTCTAAAATTCACTCGATAGCATGAATCATTGATAGCCTTCTCCAGTAAAATATCTAATCTTTCGTCTCCTCGAAAAATATTATTTTGTCTTAAAAAAATGCTGCAAGAACTTGCTGAATACATGTTAGAGTTTACATATTGAGATTGCAGCTATGGAATTTCAACCATTTTACCAATGACGAGACTTAATTTCAGCAACTTCAACTTGGATAAAGAAATGAGAGCTCACCTGCCAACGAGGGCTGATAGAGGATTGCTTGAAGCCCTGAAAGAAATTAAAGTTTTATATTACGATAACAAGAAACCGCAATATGAAAAAATTGCACATTAGGAATCACAGGCATATATAAAATACTCGTTGGCCAAGCAATCTGCTGATGATAATCCTCGACCCAAAGGATGTAACCAATCTAACTTAAAGTCGATTTTGCCTGCATTACAGAATTTTTAAAAGATTACAAAGACATAAAAATGCAAATCATCATTATAATGATGATAGTCAGAGGGAAGATCAAAATTCAGGGCTTTCATTCTGTCAAATCGTAATTTATTTGCTCAAAAACGGCTGTTATAGCCTTCCAACCGTAACCAGAATAGCCCTGTTTATAAATTACTGAAGTGGTGGTGGTCCAAATATGAGAAAATAAGGAACAAAAAATAACATTCAGAATTCTTTTCAAGATAGTATCTCAAAGCATATAGAACTACCTTCAACATAAAAAAACTTAATTTAGAGTCAATTAGAGTTATAGAGAAAACAAAATTTGACCCGGTCCCGGAGAAGAAAGAGAGAAAACAACTGCGGTTTTCTTTCTAGAGATTTTTTTAGTATTATGTTTCTAACCTCAAGAAAACGCATGCCCATTATGTAAATCTACTCTTGAATTGTAAAAAGAATTTATATGTGGAGATCTTTAATGGCATCAAATACAATAATCTATATTTAACAAACAAATGCATACCTTGACCAATGCTTTTATGAATACTAGACTTAACTCCCATCCTCAGAAATCCCTGTAAAACCAAATGTGTCTCCTATGATACTCATCAATCAATCTATAAACAATGAGATTTGGAACTAACATTATTTATAGCGTCAACCCATCTATACTTCATGGCATTTCTTTCCCATGATATTATATAATGTGTTTTTATCTGCACATCTGTATTATCCTTCTCTCTCGTACTTACAGATGCTTCGTTGTGGTGTGTATCGCCGCTTTAATTTGAATATAGTTTAAAAAATTAGAAGATTATTCTGAACAAAGTAGCACATCCTTTGTTAGCTGAACCGTCGAATTTTCATTGAAATTCCTTTCTTCAAAAACAGAGAACTGAAATTCTAGCAATTGGTTATGTATCAATATTGCCCATGAGGTCCCCGTTTTCACTACCACCGGAAGACTTCAGCACACTCTTCTTGTACTACTTCGTCTGATTTTGTTTAACGATTTTATGAAATGAAAAAAACTAATTTTGTATTTTTGCGAGACACTGAGAAACTTTGTCCAGTTACAATATTATTATCACATTTTGAATATATTTCCAAAATGGTAAGAACTCCCTGTGTACAGATTCTTCTCCGAAATTATCAAAACGGCAACAAGTTTAGAATATGTGTTTCTTGTCTTAAGGGCTACTAGCTATATATTTCCCGTGGTACCATTTTATATAAGACACGCAAGCCCTTGTTCAGGTCAGCTTAAAGGTTATTGAGTTGGTGGCCACATTAACATTAGGAATTGCTTCGAATCATCAGCCTTGGAAAGGGGTTTTTTTTATTAAAAAAATTAAAAAATAAATGCTTATTACAAATAGAGATTGCAGTTAATTGTAGCAAAAACAAATATTGTCCATTGTTAAAAACATGGATTAGATGAAAGATTCATAAAGAAGCTCTCATAACATGGGTTCAAACTAGTAATTTGTAAGCAAATACATCATGAATTTTTTTATCACTTCAGGATAAGATTAGTTGTGATATTTAGGTTGAGCAAATAAGATAAGATAAGGTTGGTGTTAATAATTGTTGAACATATCAGAGGACTGAGATGGAGGGAGAGGAAGTGAATCATTTCGGACCTTAAAACAACTTACTCATAATCATTTAAATATCAAATCTCAATTAACTTATATTTGCAATTATGAAACGTGTAACCACAAAGCACAACACACACAAGAACACCAACTTTACATGGAAAAACTAAGAAGGGAAAAAAGTCATGGTGAGAATCACACTCACAATATGAATAATTGATTACAATGTTTTAGGCTCAAGGCCAAGGATGCCCACTTCACCTGATGGGACTTGCAAAACTAAGGTGCACAACCTTAGGGAAAGATACAAAAGACTTGCATTACTGAGATGTACTATTTCAGGGCAAGATACAAAGACTTTACAAGTTGTCAAAGGACCAACTGTCTTCCAATAGGTACAACAAAATGATGAACTGAAATGAACAAGATCTCTTGATTGTGAAATTGTCCTTGAACCACTGTGTCAAGCGATGACAAACATATCTCACTTCATCCACTGTCTCAAAACATTGTCACACTGAAGATATGATCATCAACACTTATCGCAAACTAAAATTCACACTTTTACTTCTTCACAAATGCTTGTATATCATTCACATACTATTCACAACAATCCATACCATAATCCACACATCCACACTTCCTTTTATACAAGGTTATTCATTGAAACCTTCAACTAGGTTGGCCACAGATAGAATATACATGAATTACATAAAGTTGGCCATCCATATCAAAATCACACAATATGGTCCACTCCAAGAGATAGAGAGGACCCAAATACATCACGACGCATCTTTCTTAGTCCATTCCAATGAACCACACATGCTAGAACATCTTCCAAAGTCCACATCAAACATAACATGTAGAAAAGCAAGGAAGCACGTTAACCAATCACCCCCAAAAAATCACCTAATGCAAATTAATCAATACAGATCTACACATGCCATGATGAGACCCACATCAACATTTCAACACAACCTCCAATACATATTCAAACCAGAAAAGTATGATCCAAATAAGATAAACCAAGTGACTTAGCTAGAGACCAACATAGTTGACTATGTCAAACACAGAACAACATAAACTCACTTGTCGATCAAACCATCACTAGAAATCTGAACTGGAACACTGCATGAACCATATGAACATGTCCTCCAAGCCACAACACTTGAATCAACACAGTTGGGCAATGCATAGAATTCTTTGGACCAATCCTAATAGACAACCTCATTGTCAACAAACTACTATAACCAACTACATCATTTGAGCAACTGAGGACTTGAAAACATGATACTGCAACATCCACAAAATGTAGACATATATCTAGAACCACAAGCAATCATTATCAAGAACTGAAGGAATGCGGAGCATTCTTCCATATGGAATTAAACATGTTTTCCTACATATTGTAACATCCACTACTATAGCCTTATGGAAACATCTCATAATCACTCAATATCACCACCAGACAACATAACAACATCTAAACACTCATTTCTGACCATATACAACATCCACATAGCAACTTCCTCGCTCATTGTTGGACCATATACAACATCCGCACAACAACTTCCTCTTTACTTTTGTTATCTCAACACATAATCATGAACAACACAAATTGTGTCATCAATGACAACACCAAACAAGTTTGACATCAATGATAACATGAGTCGTTTAAAAATTCAAATATGTAATAAATTGTCTCTTGCTTAGACACTGACACTTTGAAGAGTGCAATCAACAAACGCACAAAACATTGAGCTTAACAAATCATGAATCAAAAGATAAACTATCGAGCTAGTCTACATCCTTACTAATCATCTGCCTATCAATTTTAGCATCTTTATCAAACATTGTGTCTATATGGGTACATCATTCCTAGAACAGGCACCCTATCATATATTATGTCCTTCAGATACAACTTTCCTACAATGGACATCCTATCAAACATCTTTTAACAAAAACACTTCACTTTGGCAATAAGATCTAAATGGTTGTTGACTTGTTTGGTCAAGTGAGGCTTATCTTCTCTTTGATTTTTCTTGTGTCATGATCGTATGCTACTCAAGGATATCTACAAGTGATTAAACGAGTGACATGATGGATCATTATTTGTATCATTTTATTGTTGTTTTTGCTTTGACTTATCACTCCTTGCAAAGGTATGCAAGTTATTTACGTATTATGATATCTAGATGTTTGCATTCAATTGCCATAATAAGCTCAATAATGGTATAGCACTAAAATTAAGTACAAGATCCTATCACCCTCATCATTCTATCTATCCACTCTCATCCATAACTACTTCTATGGCCATCAATTTACCACCTCCTTATCCATTTTCTTCTAGCCTTATCCCTCCATCTTTTCTTTCAAGAGCACACATGTTCTCCTA
Organism: Cryptomeria japonica; assembly: GCF_030272615.1. Taxonomy (NCBI): domain Eukaryota; kingdom Viridiplantae; phylum Streptophyta; class Pinopsida; order Cupressales; family Cupressaceae; genus Cryptomeria; species Cryptomeria japonica. Next base: position 725,849,726 of record NC_081413.1, on the reverse strand, counting down.
ACTCATATATCCTCTCAAGGGGGCATCATCCTACCAAACTTGTCATCCTCCCTCATCTTCCCCATGACTGAGGCACCATGCTTCTAGTCCTTATCCCTTTCCTACCCAATGTGTTTTAAATTTCTTTCCAACAACATGATAAACTACATTGACTCAAAGAGGGGCAAAGTGTAGACACCTAAAATTGTCCTTTAATTAAATAAATATTAGTATTTATTTAATTATTTTATCATGATATCTTCTATTAATTAAATAAATATTTACATTTATTTAATTAATTCATTATCCTTTTTCTACTATTAATTAAATAAATATTTTAAATTTATTTAATTAATTCACTAGCCTTTTCTACTATTAATTAAATAAGTATTTTAAATTTATTTAATTAATTCATTAAGTCTCTTCTTTCTAATTTAAATAAATGTTTTATTTATTTGATGTATGAAATATGTTTATTCATTTATTTAATTCATTTAGCCTTTTCTTCTTACCCACATAACGACACATCTCTCTAAATACCTACTCATTAATCATATCCCTTCATTGATCTTTTCACCTCTTAATCCTAAGACCCTATTTTTTGGATGAGGTTTCCTCCTCTCACTTCATCATAAATATATTTTATTTAATCATGTTTACATTCTATCAAAATCATTATAGCATACATCATCACAAACATACATCATCACAACCACAACCATTCTTCATTGAGCTCTAGTGCAAGTGCAACAAAAATCTGAGAGCAACAATTTCAAATACAAGATCATGGAGGATAGGAGAACAACAGAGACAAGTCTATCATGAATGTGAAGGTATAATCTTATTTATTTCATTTTATTTACATTTCATGATAGTTCTCTATTAATGTTGTGTTGAATTAGTTCGTAGATCTAGGGTTAGTAGTTGGTTTTATTAGGGTTTACAAATAGATTCAAAATTCAGGATAAACACCACCAACTAGCAATAAACTACTCTCTCCACCTGTAAGTATTTCCCTCTTACTACATATGTCTCTCTCCCTTTGACATCAAGGGCAAATAGTGTAATACTACAAACACTAACTCTTCCCCCAATGGTAGAACTATCTCTCTCTTCTGTGTATAACTTTGATAACTGCAACACTCCCTCTGATAGGGATATCTCTCTTCTACAACCATTTTCCTATAACTAGGAAACCACAACCATCACTACTCCCCCTAAGAGTAGCCACCACATCAATCTAGGAGCCAAAAGATAAACTTTGAATCTCCCCTCAGATGGAAAGATGCACCACTACTATGTATCTAGTTTGAAGGGGGGCAATAACCCCTAATTTCCATCAGAGATACTCAAAGGTATTTTTTCGTCAGTGCCTTGGTAAAGATGTCTATAATTTTATCCTTTGTAGGCATATACGCCAATTTGAATTCTTTTTTTGAAACCTTCTCTCTTAAGAAATGATATCAGATAGAAATGTCAATATCAATAGATTTCCACAATCCATTAGTATGTCTATGTGAGCTTTTGGATTTTATTGTGTGAGAATTTTTGCATCAACATTTCGGATCAAACTCTGCGATCCATCATCAGGATGAAAGCAAAGAGCGCAAATATTCTTTCTCCTTGTGCTCTTTGCTTTCATCCTGATGGTGGATCACAGAGTGATCCGAAACGTTGATGCAAAAAATCTCACACAATCAAATCTAGAAGCTCATATAGACAGATAGAAATGTGTTTAGTCCTTGAATACATCACTACATTGTTTGAAATATTAATTGGACTTGTATTGTCACATATAATAGGAATTTCCTCATCATACATCACCTTGATATCTCTGAGAGTTTTCTTCATCCACATGAATTGAGTGCAATAATATGTTGCTGCAATATTTCTAACTCTATAGTCTTCCACTATTGTAGCCTTCTAGAAACACCTCAAACTCACTCAACATCACCACCGCACAACATAGCAACATCTGAACACTCATTTTCAGACCATATATAGCATTTGCACAATAACTTCCTCACTCATTTATGGGTCATATACAACCTTTGCAAAACAACTTTCTCTTCACTTTTGGTACCTCAACACACAACCATAAACAACACAAATTGTATCATCAATGACAACACCAAGCAAGTTTGACATCAATGGCAACATGACTCAAGTTTCCAACAAATGACATCATAGATATAAGTTATTAGTGTTTGCGATTGTTTTGATTAAAGGGGGGAAAACAGGTTTTAAGAGGACCTAAAACCCCTTACAACAAGTTTTGAAGGGACCCAAAACCCTCAGATTTTACAAGGATCTGAAACCCAAAATAGAGAGTTGCCAAAAGATACATCAAGGAAAAACAACAACCCAAACTCAACCTAATAACAAAGAAATCTCAATGAACCAAGCTGAAAAGGAAGAAGGCCAAAGTCTTTAGGACAAGGGTTTTATCAAGGCTCCCTCAATCTTCATTAGATATCGAGGTTTTTTCTAGGGACCCATAACCTGAAGAAACATAGGTTTCTTCCAGGCTCCCTCAACCTTGAGAGTGGTTTTTATAAGGCTCCCACAACCTAAAACAGTGTATTTTTTATAGGCTCCCATAACCTTGATGAAAAGCTTATTGTTTAGTATCTCCACCTCAATAGGAGATAAAGGAAAGATATAAGCCCACAAGCCATAATCAACACCCTTACGACCACAAGTCAAGATTTCAATAGTCCCCCAACAACACTTCCAAGCATATCTAAAAGCATCAAACTCCACCTAAATAGGAGATGGGTCAACTCCATCCACATCCATCTCCCCCTCAATAGAAGATAGGACCACCTCTATAGGAAAAACCAAAGCAACCCAAAGATGCAGACAATGAAGCATAAAGACCCATGCCAAGGAACCAAGTCAAAGAGGGAAAAAAAACCCTCAACATAGGGACACATAGGAGTTGAGAGATATAACCAAAATAAACTAGACCCCATCTTCAAAAAAACCTCTCCCAGATGAACAAGAAAAAGAAGGAAGTGCATGAAGAGAAAGGGAACAACAAAACCACTAAATATCCTTCTCAAGGGTAAAGAAGGAACTAGGTCATCAAGAAAAGCCCTCAAGTAATTCATTGTGAAAAACTACAAGTCGGGGCTAGAAAAACTTTCACATAGCCCTCCAAAAAAAAGAGCAATACTAGAGCAAGGAGGGAGTAAAGGAAAGCCAAAGTAGGAAAACCCAAAACCCTTCCCAACCAACCAAAACTCACGAAGAACAAAGGAACCACCAAGCCGAGCAGAGAACACCACAAGGAAGAACATGGTCCAAAAAGAAGGCAGAGGAATCCACAAGAACCCCCAACTGGAAGAAACAGCAACCCCCACCGGCCTAGAATAGAGCAGACCCGATACCAACAGCTACGCCAAAATCCACGACCAAATCTGGAGGTGGATAACCCATTCACCACCAAAGAGAATCTCCTCTAGAGCAGCCACAAGGCCAGAGGCGATCTCACCCTAGACAAAGTCTGCCACAAAAGCATCAACTACAGCTCACACAACTTTCCAGCCCTCCATTCCCACAACCCTCCCACCACACCCGCATCACAAGTTGTTTCTACCGCACAATACCAATCCAAGCAAAGAGGAGACCACAACAAAAAATAGAAGGGGGGGAAATAACATCATCTTCCCCAACATAACCACTTTCCTCCCCATCGCCAATACTATAGCTAATGGTGGCCCTCGCACCTGTACAACCTCTTGAAAGCCTTCCATCATTGTCATCTCCATCTTCCCCTTTGTCCTCTGCAACTTCCCCTATAGCACAACAACCTCCTGGAACCCTACCGTCGCACCCACGCCTTCTCCCACTCATCTCCATTTTTGACCCACAACTATAGTGTTATGATGTCACCCATAATAACTATTGTTAGAGACTGTTGTTAGCATGAGTTTGTATGGTTGTCATTGATGTCAAACCTAATTATCTAGATGGGTATTGGTTTGTATATGCTTTGTCATACCTTGGTTATCTAGATAGAGTTTGGTCTAGATACTCTTTTCGTGTTGGTTGTGTCATCCTATATTCAAGGTGGTCTGAAATGTGTTTGGTGCCCTCCGGATATGTTGTTAATTGCATTGTAGTTTAGTGGATCATCTTCCTTTGATCCAGATGTATTGTAAGATGCGTTGAGATGATTATTTTGGGTCTCACTTTGGTTTGTTGAGATCTGCATGGATTATTTTGCATCGAAAGTGGTTATTTGGTCAACTAGTTGATTAAATCTACACATTATGCTTTGTAACATCTTTTGGTATATATGTTAGCATGTGTGTATTGTTGGATCTTTCATGGGATGATATATTTTGGTTCCCTCTTTTTTTTGGAGTGGACCAATCCAAGCATTTTTGATCTAGATGGCTTATTTTGTGTAATATTGCTTATTCTATTTTGGCTAACCCTTGATTAGGATTTCAATGTTGTATCTCATACATAAGATGTGCAAAAGGATGAATTGAGTATGGATGAGAAGTGAATTGTGTGCGAAGTGTATGTTAATGATTTGCAAGAAGACTTGAGTTTGTGGTGATGCAAAACCTAGTTTGGGAAGAGCTTTAAAGTTGAAGGCATGAAGTTGTTGATTGTTGTTGTCTATGTTGATGATATTATATTTGGAGTAAGTGATGGTTTGTGAAAATAATTTGTATAAAAAATGCACAAAAAAATTGAGATGTCTATGTTTGGAGAAATGTCATTTTTCCTTCAACTTCAATTTACTCATCTGGATGATGGAATTTTTATTTCTCAAGCTAAGTATGTTAAATAGATGTTGAAGAACTTTGATATGGAGAATTTCAAACTTGTTACTACCCCTTTAGCTATTGGATACAAGTTAGGACAAGAGGATGCATCTCTAGATATTGGTCAAAAGAAGTATAGATCTATGATTTGAGGACTATTGTATATTACCGCTTCTAGACCAGATATTATGTAGGTTGTATATTTTGTTGCAATATTTCAAGCTAGTCCAAAGAAAACTCATGATCAAGCTGTGAAAAGGATCTTCATATGTTTGAAAGGGACTTAAGATTTTGCCTTATGGTATAAGAGAGATGGAGATTCATGTTAAAGGAATATATAAATGTTAATTGGGATAGAAGTATTGATGATAAGAAGAGTGCAAGTGGTGGAGCATTCTTTTTGGGAGACAAATTGGCTTCATGGATAAGTAAGAAACAATAATCTGTATCATTATCTACCGCTAAAGCTGAATTTATTGCCACAACATCTTGTTGTAATCAAGCTTTATGGATGAAGAAGTCTCTTAAGGATATTAGAGTTGTATATGATGAAACTATTCCTATTATGTGTGATAAATACTATTTCTATAAATATTTCAAAGAATCTAGTTATGCATTCAAGGACCAAACATATTTCAATATGTTATCATTTCTTGAGAGAGAAGGTTGTTGAAATAGAAGTCAAACTAGAATACATTTCTACATCAGAGAAGATAGCAAACATTTTTATGAAGGCATTGGCAAAAGTATCTTAGACAAAAGTTAGGGTTATTGCCCCTCCTTTCAACTAGATGCAGTTTTGGTGGTGCATCTTTCCAGGGGCACATTTAGTGCTTATTTTTGTTTCCTAGATTGATGTTATTGTTTCTTTTAGGGGGAGTAGTGGTGTGAGTGGTCAGTATGTTTTTATTTATCTTTATGCACCATTTTTCATTGGTGTCAAAGAAGGAGAGAGTTGTTGTTAGATTACTAAAGAGAGTTGTGAGATTATTAGTTTTTCATTCGTATTGATGATTGTTGGTTTAGTGGTGTTGCCATCAATGACAAAGAGGGAGATTGTTGGAGATTGTTGTTAGCATAAGCTTGTATGGTTGTCATTGATGTCAAACCTCGTTATCCATATGGATATTGGTTTGAATATGCTTTGTTAGACCTTTGTTATCTAGATAGAGTTTGGTTTGCATACTCTTTTGGTGTTGGTTGTGTCATCTTGTATTTGGGTGGTTTGCAATACTTTTGGTACCCTCTAAATGTGTTGTTAATTGCATTGCATTTTAGTGGATAATGTTCTTTTGGCCTAGATATGCATTGGAAGATGTGTTGAGATGATCATTTGGGTCTCGCTTTGGTTTGTGGAGATCCACATGGAGTATTTTACATTGAAAGTGGTTATTTGGCCAACTGGTTGATTAAATCTATATGTTATGCTTTATAACATCTTTTGGGATATATGTTAGCATGTGTGTTTTGTTGGCTCTTTCATGGGATAATATATTTTGGTTCCCTCTTTCTCCCAGAGTGGACCATTCTAAGTATTTTTGGTTTGGGTTGCTTATTTTGTGTAATATTGCCTATTCTAATTTGGTTAACCCTTGATTAGGATTTCAAAGTTTTATATCATATATAAGATGTGCTACTACCCTAGTACCCCTTGGTCATGCCCCATTTTGAAATATGAGTTAGGTTCTATCTCTCCAATAGGAAATGAAGTTGGTGGCTCAACATGACCATTGGAGGTCAGCCTAATCGGTAAATTGACCTAGGATCTTATATATAAAGGCATTTAATCAAACTAATTTCATCTATCCATTCAATTATTCAACCTATAAATAATTCCAGCATTGAAGCATTCATCATCAATAGTTTTCAGAGATCTTCAAGGCTACATATTCTTCATTCATCCATTATGGAGCAAAATTACATCATTCATATGAAAGCATGTGTGTGTGATTAGAGTTTTGTCATAATCATGTCATTTCATACAACATATATGTTTTTACATTCAAGAAGAAAAGCATCATTATCATCAATTGTAGATCTGACGTATATCTTTCCATTGTTTATTTCAGTATTTGCAATGTTTCATTTAAGGTTAATTCGTAAACCGAGGTTTGACTTAGGCGAACCCCTATTCCCAAACTATTTCCCTTCTCTATTGTGCATAGGAATAGGTATGAAGATGTGATCTTCAGAATTGGCTTTATTTACAGAGACAAACAAGTTCCCCTTTGGGGTGCGAAAAGTGCGAAGGACCAGAGCGATGGACATTTTGGTCTCGACAAATCAGGAGCTCCTTGTGATGACAAGATTCGAACGCTCTTACATTACACAAATCTAGGTTTGTGGTTCAATGCAACAATCCTAACTCATTGTTTGTGCATTCTCATTTCAATTCCAACACATTTACCCTAATTTTAGTAATTCAACTTAAAAGAGGGCAATCAATTCAATAATCCAGTTAATCTAATAAGAATTCTTAGCGCTTATCCTTGTTTATTTGTGGCTAGATCTATTAGGTTCGTCCCTCTTTAATGTAATTAGTACCCAAGACCAAAGTAGTCATTTTCACCCTTCTTTTGGTGGAAACCCTAATTTTCACCATTACATTTTGGTAAATCTGAGTTCTTACACCTTTAATTCTGATTTATGTTTTTAGATCTAAGTGTTTAAGCAATTTAAAATTCAAATTTATATTTACAAGTTTAATTTCCAATTGAATTTAAAAAATTTAGAGGTTAAAACACAAAAACCCTAATTTTTAATTCTAACATTGAGTTTGTGAGTTGTCTAATTTGGATTAATTATTTCATATTTGATTTGTGAATATTTTAAATATCAATCCCTCATTCATAGATCTTATTTTAATCAAATTACATGAATTTAAAGGTTTAATTCACAAAAACCCTAATTTATTTTGGTTAATTTGATTTGTGGGTTGCATAATATTCTAAATCAAATTTCAGATTTGATTTTAAACATTCATAATGAAACTTAATATATGTGATTCATTTTCTATTTCACATATGATTACATTTTTTTTCACTTATATTTATCATAATCATGTCTCAAATAATGTCTTCTTTCATTTCACATTGCTTCTTTTTATTCATAGCACTTTGCCATATTAAATTTATAGTATTTCCAAGTTGCTTCATGTCAATCAATTAGATCTCAAAGATTTTATCTATAGTGCATGTTGTTTTATGGTGATATTTTTAGGGAAATGCATTATATGTGTAGATCACCTAAAAGCTTATGTATATCCTAATCCCAAAGATGTTGATGAAAAACCTAATACTTGTATCTCTCCTAGGGTATCTAACATGAATGAAGAAAAAGATAATGCTTCTAACAATGATATTTTTGTTATGTCCTGAAGACAACTAAGAAGGGAGGGGGGGGGGGGGTGTGAATCAGTTGTCAAATAAATTCAAACCAAAAACTAATTAACCAACTTGATACTTAATACCGGTAAACCAGTTAAGCATGTCGGTAGACAGTGTTAATAGTAAATTATTATACTGGTAAGGATTAATGCATGAAACATAAACATAAAGTCATCCACAACACATAACACCAATATTTGTATGTGGAAACCCTATAAGGGGAAAAACCACAATGGGAAACCTTACCCACAATCAGATGATACTACTGCAGATAGTAAGTGTACATAAATGGGGTCTGCACATGCAGAAAGGCCAACAGCCTAGAGCTCACTGCTCAAACACAAAATGGGAGTCACACTGACTACAGTTGGATGGTTAAATCCAATAAGAATGTACTGCACAAAATAGCACCTTCTTATGCTGGATTCAATACCGGTGTAATGCTGATATGTTTCTACAAAAACCTAGCTTCACCTTCAAATGATGTCTTCGTGTATACATCTGCTTAATCTCGCATATACCTTCACTCAATTCTTTTTCCATATTCCACACTTGATCTTACAAATAAGATCTTACATTTATACCATACCCTAAGACCAATTTTAGTAGGTCAGCTCTACAAGATATTACAATAAAAAAATTTACATACAATATAATATCCGATGCAATAACCGATTAAATATGTTAGCTTAATGCATTTACATCAATAATAAATCATCTCCATATTGTGCCATGCTGATCTGGAAAAGATAAACCTGTCGGTGTAACCCTAGATAACCCTGGACCTATTTGCCGGTAAAAGAAAATATGCAAATATGAATATACCAATGATCAATTCTTCAAAACAAAGTGTCCACATGATGTCTTCGACATTACCAAGTGTCTTCCATATCATTCTAGGTACCAGTGAACATTATATCCTGCCCGTGAACCATATACCAGTAACTGTGCAATAGTTGCTTGCTAGTGAATGTTGATGGATCTCCAAAGTGCTTGTTTTCAATAGGTGTTGACATCAATGACAAAACCATACCAAAATACCAACAATCTCCCCCTTTGGCATTGATGGCAACACAAGATGGAAAAACCATCAAAGTGCCAAAACAGAAATGCCAAATATCAAAAACCAACAATCTCCCTTAGACAATAATTTCTCCCCCTGGGAGCAACATATGTTTATCCAAAGATTTATTTTCATACCAATCTCTCCTCAAAAGGATAATGTGTTTTTCCATAGATATCTCTCCCCCTTTGACATCAAATGCCAAAGTTACAAAAGTCAAGTTCATACAAAATACCAACTACTCCCCCTTTGAAGTAGCTTCCTCATCAAAGACTGGAGTAAAAGATTTGTCTTTTAATTCTGTCGATTGATGACAATCATCAACTATCTAAGTCTCTACCGGTGGTGGTATGACTCCAAGCTAATCTCTAAGATATTCAAAAGTCTCTTTAGGCAAAGGTTTTGTGAAAATATCTGCAAGCTGTTCTTTAGTATTCACATAAACCAGTTTTATCTCCTTTTCTTCAACTTTTTCCCTTAGAAAATTAAGTTTGATAGAAACATGTTTTGTTTCAAAATGTAATACCAGATTCTTAGATATATCAATTGCTACAGTGTTAGCACAATATATAGTAATGGGTTCTTTGCATTTTACCTTTATGTCTTTCAACATTTGTTTAAGCCATAGTACCTGTGTACAGTTGGTTGCTGCTACAACATATTCTGATTCTATTGTTGATAAAGATATACAACTTTGTTTCTTACTCAACCAAAAAACTAATCTTTTTCCAAGAAAGAATGCTCCTCCAATGGTGCTTTTTCTATCATCCACATCTCCTACCGCATCTGTGTATGCACATAGATCATAATTTTCATCTCTAGGATACCATAATCCAAGATTTGTTGTGCCTTGTAAGTACTGAAAAATTCTTTTTACAACTAATTCATGATTTTCCCTAGGATTACTTTGAAATCTAGAAACAATACATACTGCATTCATAATATCATGCCTGGTTTGTGTCAAATACAGTAGACCTCCTATCATAGATTTGTATCTAGTTGGATTAACAGGTGTAGATTCATCCCTTTGAGATAATTTGTCATTTGTAGTCATAGGTGTGCTTACCGGTTTAGAGTTCTCCATCCCAAATTTCTTTAGTAATTCTTTCAAGTACTTCGATTGACTCAAAAATATACCTTTATCAGTCTATGAAATCTACAATCCTAAAAAGAATTTTATTTCTCCAATCATAGACATTTCAAATTCTTGCTGCATTTTAATAGAAAATTCCTTACATAATCCATCTTCTCCTCCAAAGTTTATATCATCAACAAATACTTCAATAATCAAGATGTCATCATTAGTTATTTTGTAATATAAATTGCTATTTGCATTTCCTTTAGTAAAACCAATTTTTAAAAGATACTTAGCCAACCTTGCATACCAAGCTCTTGGGGCTTGTTTTAATCCATATAGAGTTTTTCTTAACCTACAAACCATATCATTGTCATATGTTAAAGAAAATCCATCAGGTTGTTCAATATATACTTCTTCTTCAAGATCTCCATTCAAAAATACACATTTAATATCCATTTGATAAAATTTGTAGTCCTTGTGAGCTGCAAAAGCCAAGATTTGTTAAGCCCAATATAGAAAGCTAATGTATTAAGAGGGGAGGGGTGAATCAGTACTTCAAAAATTTTCCCTGATAATAACCTTACTGTTATGCATCGACTTAATAGTGCAGTAACATAAAATAAAACTAAAATCAACAGATAACAATCATACATGATTCACTCCATAACACATATATTTTGGTCACACAGAAACTCTTGGTTAGAGAGAAAAATTGCGGTGGGGATGGCACCCACAACTTCACTACTGCAATACTAGAGAATGCTCGGTTAGAGCTACATTTAGCTATTTCTGATAGCTTATCCTGTTAGGAGTATCAAGATCAATTAGATCTACCTTACTAAAGGATTTTTACAACACTATATAAGTGTAGCACCAAGTTAAAGGATTTACAATTTATAGACTTGGTTAGAGTCTTTTACCCTGTTAAAGGTTTTTCTTACAACTTCAAAATATTACAATAAAATCATTACAAATATCTGCAGCTTTACATCTGAAATGCTAAAGCAGATTCTATGTGCTCTGAATAAGATTACCTAGCTTGTAGCATACCTCGGTAACCCATAATGAAACTCGGTAAACCCTTCTACTTACTCTATTCTTCGACTATTCATTGATAACATTCTTGGTGACCTCTCTATGTCTCTGTAACAGTCTTCCTTCATGCATACACATTGTTATCTCACATCTCTTATTGCATATGTTATGTCTAACCCTAGAATCATGCTGTATAAATAAATCTCTTACAGTGGTGATCTAATTCATTGCTTTGATCTTACAAAAAGATTTTTCGAATGAATGACTAAACAAAATATCTCATTGGTTAGATTGACCTTGTAATCATACACAATCTCCTAGTGCAATTCCCAATGCAAAAATGGTTAGATGTGCCTCGATCTTGTAACACGTTTTCATGTGCATGTCCAAGTTCAATGTATCTGGTAAAATGTTTCACTCGGTGAATATCAACTCGGTGAGTTAATTTTACCACTCGGTAGCCATGAAACTTTACTCAATAATCAACTCGGTGAACACTGTGTTCTGTGACTGCTTTCTTCTGTAACCAACTAGACTGTTCATACTGACTTCTTTGTGTGTACCGACTGCATGATTCGGTAATACTAACTGACTAGAATATATAGTATGACTTTGGATAAGAAACTAATGGCAATTTGATAAGTAGTAACAAGAATAATCTGACTGCCTCAATTCCGGCTACCGGTGCAAAGGTTTCATTGTAATCAACTCCTTCTTTCTGAGAATATCCCTTACACACTTGTCTTGCTTTATTTCTGACAACCTTACCATCTTCATTAAGTTTGTTTCTAAATACCCATTTGGTTCCAATTACATTTTTATCTTTAGGCCGGGGAACTAATGTCCAAGTATTATTTTTCTCAATTTGTCCTAATTCTTCTTCCATAGCTTTAATCCAAAATTTATCTTCACATGCCTCATTGATAGATAATGGTTCAATTTGAGAAATAAGACATACCTCTTCATTTGCCAATCTTCCTCTTGTCATAACTCCTTTAAATTTGTTTCCAATTATCTGATCTTCAGAATGATTCAATCTTACATATCGGGGTGTCTTAGTTTGCTGTTGTTCTTCAATTACTGTGGAATCCTTTGATGATACCGGAGTAACTGGATCTTCATTTTGTACCGGTGGATTCGGTGTAGGTTCATTTGTCACAATTTTTGTTGTCGGTTTAGAGTCTATATACCTTGAAGTTCCTCTGAATTGTTCATCAATCTTTACATTTGTACTCTCAACAATTTTCTGCAATCTCTTATTAAAACATCTATATGCCTTGCTCTTAGATAAATAACCAAGAAATATTCCTTCATCACTTCTAGGATCAAATTTTCCAATATACTTATCTCTTCTAATATAACACTTACTTCCAAAAATTCTGAAATACTTAAGAGTAGGAGTATTACCAAACCATAGTTCATGAGGGGTCTTACCGGTTTCACCTTTGATGTGAACTTTGTTGAATGTATAGACAACAATGCTAACTGCCTCTCTCCAATACACATGTGGTAGATTTGCTTCAGATAACATACTTCTTGTTGCATCCAAGATAGTTTTGTTTTTCCTTTCAACGACTCCATTCTGCTGTGGTGTCCGAGGTGCTAATAACTGTCTTCTGATTCCATTCACTTCACAGAATGTATTAAAGTCCTTAGATGTGAATTCTCCTCCTTGATCTGATCTTCAACATTTGATTTTCTTATCGGTTTCATTTTCAACCATTGCTTTGAATAGTTTGAACTTTCCAAGTGCTTCTGATTTCTCTCTGAGAAAAGTAACCCAACACATTCTAGAATAATCATCAATAATTAGCATGAAATATCTATCACCTTGTAAGCTTTTTGTTCTAGTTGGACCACATAAATAAGTGTGAATTAAATCAAGAGCATTATTGGATTAATCTGGAATACTTTTGAAACTAGCTCTAACTAGTCTGATTACTGGTTGAAATTTCCAAACCAGTTGAATTCATGATTTTGCATTTTCCATTTTTAAATTGTAACTGAAATCCCTTCTCAACTAATTGACCAACACTTAAAAGATTATGCTTTAATACTTCAACATAGTAGACATTGTCAGTGTTATGCTTACCATCAAAAGATATTGAACCCTTACCTTTGATTGAATAGGCTTTGTCATCTCCAAATCTTACTAAACCTCCATTGTATTCTTGAAAGTTCAAGAATTTGCCTTTGTCTCTTGTCATATGATGTGAGCATCCTGAGTCAATGATCCATTCATCCTTTGCTTCAACTTTAGCTTCCAGGGCTTGTTCTACCGGTTGAGCAGTAGGTGTCGGTTGATCCTCTGTTATAGCAACAAAAACCCATTCATTGTCTACTGGATCCTCTTCAGAATCATCAGTCACACCTTCATTAGCAATGTAACAATATTTGTCTTTGTTTTTCTTAAATTTGTATCTCTGATATTCAGGATTAGGCTTGTATGTTCTTCTTGCTTCTTCTCTTAGTCTAGCATGTCTATCAGGGCATCTTGAAGCCATATGACTAATCTTATTGCAGTTAAAACATTTAAAGGGTGCTTTACCTTCATACTTACTTCCAACTGGACCTTTTGGCATTTTCCTTGCAAATAGTGCTTCAAGTTCTTCAAGTTCTTCATTCTCCTTCCTGGTTTCTTCAAGTTCTTTTGCATAAAAGGCTTTCCAGTCTGATTTGTCAAATGATGGAGCAGATGATGTTGATGCTTTAAAGGCCAAATCAGTTTTTATAGTAGCAATAGGACCAAATTCCTCAATTTCAAAGGCTGAAAGTTTTCCAATCAATGTATCCCTAGTTACTGATGTATTAGGCATTGTTCTTAACTCATTTATAGCATTAACCTTCATTTTATATGCCGATGGTAATCCTCTTAAGATTTTTGAAACAATTTCATCCTCACTCAAAGTTCCTCCACAACATTTAATACCCAAAACAATTTCACTTACTCTTTCCATAAAAGCAGAAATCCTTTCATCTTCTTCCATTTTCAGATGTTCATACCTGACTCGGAAGCTTTCAAGTTTTGCAATCTTAACTGTGGAATCTCCTTCATTTAGTGTTTCCAAATGATCCCAAATAGCTTTAGCAGTAGACCTATCTGATAATCCCATGATTTGTTGATCTGACAATGCGCTCAAAAGTGCTTCTCTTGCTTTGCAATCATTCTCTTCATCTTTAGCTAGGGTAGTTGGAGCAGTCTAACCAGCTATAGCAACAATATAACCATTCTTTGTAACTTCCCAGATGTCTTTACCGATGCAATTCAAATGTGTCTCCATCCTGATCTTCCATATCCCATAGTTGGTTCCATCAAGTTTAGGACTGTCCTTCCTGAAATAATTTGTAGACATTGGATCTCCTCAAGTTGTTAAACTTCTACAAAAGAGGACTAGGCTCTAATACCAATTGTTAGGTCCCGGAGACAACTGAGAGGGGGGGGGGGGGGGGGGGTGAATCAGTTGTCAAATAAATTCAAACCAAAAACTAATTAACCAACTTGATACTTAATACCGGTAAACCAGTTAAGCATGCCAATAGACAGTGTTAACAGTAAATTATTATACTGGAAAGGATTAATGCATGAAACATAAACATAAAGTCATCCACAACACATAACACCAATATTTGTACGTGGAAACCCTATAAGGGGAAAAACCACGGTGGGAAACCTTACCCACAGTTAGATGATACTACTATAGATAGTAAGTGTACATAAATGGGGTATGCACATGCAAAAAGGCCAACAACCTAGAGCTCACTGCTCAAACACAAAATGGGAGTCACACTGACTACAGTTGGATGGTTAAATCCAATAAGAATGTACTGCACAAAATAGCATCTTCTTATGCTGGATTCAGTACCGGTGTAATGTTGATATGCTTCTACAAAAACCTAGCTTCACCTTCAAATGATGTCTTCGTGTATACCTCTGCTTAATCTCGCATATACCTTCACTCAATTCTTTTTTCGTATTCCACACTTGATCTTACAAATAAGATCTTACATTTATACCATACCCTAAGACCAATTTTAGTAGGTCAGCTCTACAAGATATTACAATAAAACATTTTACATACAATATAATATTCGATGCAATAACTGATTAATATGTCGGCTTAATGCATTTACATCAATAATAAATCATCTCCATATCGTGCCATGCTGATCTGGAAAAGATAAACCTATCGGTGTAACCCTAGATAACCTTGGACCTATTTGCCGGTAAAAGAAAATATGCAAATATGAATATACCAATGATCAATTCTTCAAAACAAAGTATCCACACGATATCTTCAACATTACCAAGTGTCTTCCATATCATTCCAGGTACCGGTGAACATTATATCCTGTCGGTGAACCATATACCAGTAACTGTGCAATAGTTGCTTGCTGGTGAATGTTGTTAGATCTCCAAAGTGCTTGTTTTCAGTAGGTGTTGACATCAATGACAAAACCATACCAAAATACCAACAATTTCTAATGGAGAGAAATCATTGAAGAGAAAAATGACACCATATGTTGGCATGATTGGCATAATTGATGCAGATGAGGTGATCATGATTGAACCGGTAGAGATTTGTGATGAAGGATTTTGTGGTTAGATGACACACGACTAGTTATTTGTGTTGTCATTGATGGCAACTGATATCAAATGATGATTATTGATGTTCTTGATGTTTTTTATTTTCATCTAAGTGATTTGGTTTACCGGAGACAAGGTTTACCAGCAAAGAATAGAAGACTGTGAATGAGGACTTTAACTTGTAAACCAAAGATGTTTTGGTTGAATCGGGTGATTGGCGATGATTGGTGATTTGTGGTTTGGATTGTGAGCTTGTACCATGAAATTGAGTATGTGACTAAAACCACAACTTGTGATGATTACTAGAAGACTTGTTTCAAATTTTTGATGAAGTTTTGCTGGGGTTTAAGGACTGGTGAAGAAATCATCAAATTGGTAAATATTTTTGATATGGTGGTGATCAATGACAAGTCTACATGTTGGTGGTAACACGACACAATCCACATGAATGGTTTGATTGATATTTTGGTGTGAATTAAGGAAGAACTTCTTGGGAAACAACAAATCAATTTGGAGAGTGTTTTGAGGTTTTGACTTTGTTGCAAATCAAGATCTTTGTGATGTGTTATGATCAATCAACGATTGATATTGAATTGTAATTTGTTGTAATGATCTAGATGTTGATCATATATTATCCTTGATTATTTTTATTGTAATTTCATGATGTAATTAGGGTTTAGTCACCGACCTAGTTGAGATGTATATTTAGGATGACACAGTTGATGTTTATTGTGTCAGTGGTCTTAGAAGAATGTGTTGAGTCATCCAAGAGAAAATTGAAATCTTCTTGAGATTTGCATAGTGTTGAGCATAACTGGATCTGATCTAGCAAGCTAAGAAGTGCAAGTAACAAATCACTTTTTCACTATTGTTCCCTAACAGTTGCAGCAGGTTAAATCCCTTAACCGGGTAGGTCCTAATAGGCCTTAAAAATTTAAGTCCCCTAACAGGGAAACTCTCAAAAAGAGTGATAAATCCTCTCACGAGGTTAATCCTAACAGATCATCAAGCTCCTAACCACGTTGCTAGGCAAATCCCTTAACCGAGTGACTCCTAACAGGGTGTATTGTAAGCTCCTAACAGGGCGTACTTCAAAAGAGTACAAATCTTGTGGGTACTAACTCCCACCGTGGTTTTTCCTATTTGGGTTTCCATGTCAAAAAAATTATGGTGTTCATGTGATGTTCTTTTTTATGTTTTATTTCATGCACTATTTTTGAGTACACCAATTATGATATTTTATCAGAGGTTTATCAAAGGTTACCAGTACTGATAAAAGTTGGTACAGAAAGTGTTTGATCTGATAGATGAGGTTAATGAGTTGGTAAATGATCAAATTCATATGATTGTTTAAGTGGTGAAAGAATTGATAGATGTGGTAAATGATCTTATCAGTGTGTTAGCAAGTCGGATAAAGAGATTGTTAGACCTAATAAAAGAAGTTGTGATAATTGATAAATGATTTCAAATCTAATATAAGTGATTTGAAGTTAAAAGTTCTAATTACTGTTAATACTAATTCACCCCCCCCCCCCCCACACTCAGTATTAACCAAATCCTCATAGAATTAACATCATATTCTTCTCATACACACACCCTAGCACAAGAGGGGCAAGATCAAAATATTGGTGTTTCAATCTCTCTAGATCCTCCTTATTATCCTAGAGCCTATCTTAATCATCAAAACATTTGTAGAGAGGATGATGTTATTCATTTCATTCATGATCTATCTACCCATATAACATAAAGCAAAGATGAGGCCTTATATGATAATGATCTTGTTGGATGTTGATGTTGTTAGGATATGTTGTTGTTATTGATGTCAACATATTCCTGTATTTTGGTGATTGAAGAGAGTTAAGATGGCATTTGATATGTTGAAATCCGGTATAATTATATCTTTGGTTGTGGATTTGGGAGTGTTTGGGATGTTCATGTGTATCTTAAATTTAGGTGTTTCATGATTTTGTGCTCCGCAAGTTATCTTTCTTGTTCGAGTTGTTGTTATTGAGTGTTCTTGAATATTAGTGTGTTGATTGATGAAGATTTGATTAAGTGGTGTTGGTGCAACTATTGTGGATTGTTCTAATGTGCTTGTTGGTGTTTCTTAATTTTGTCCTATTTTTTTGGTGGTCTGCATTGATCATTGTGTGTGTTATTGAAGATCTTATGAGTTCGGTGATGCTCTTCATATTATGCGGTATTTTTGGTGGTGTAGAATGTTGCGGTTGATCTTGGCGATATTTTTGGTGGTCTTCTGTGTTTGAGGATTTGATTTGGTTTCATGCTATATTGTTTATGAAAACTGTACTAGCCTAATGGTTGATTTATGTATCGTGTGATGTAATTTTGTAATTAGGTCTTAAGGGTTGAGTCGACCTTGTAGTCAAGGTTGATGATTTATATAAATAAGTATTATATTCATGTAATTGGGGAGTTGGTGGTTGTTAGTGGTTGTGACTGCATTATCAGAGAGTGGTGTATGTTCGAATAAGAGAATTCATCTTTCGATGTGAAGTGTTGAGTATAGAGTGTTGCAGGGTAGACAATTGTGCTTAATTGGAACTTTCATCAGGCATTTGGAGATGCTAATCTTTCATTTCATCTAAACTGGATTGTAGTCCGAATGTTATTGTAAGGTAGTGAACCTTCCTTGAAGGTTGTAGCCTTCCAGATCATTGTATTTTGAGTAGTGAGATCTAGGCAATTTGCCTGAATGCATGTGTATTCACCATTGTAATATTTACACATACTACTACAGAGTATCATCTTATTGTGGGTAGGTTCCCACCATGGTTTTTCCCTTAACTGAGTTTTCCACATAAAAAATCTTGGTGTTATGTGTGTTCTTGTTATTGTGCTTATCTTTAATCTTGCCATAGTTGATCAAATTGGAGTTTGTGCTTAAATTAATTAATTCGATGAAAACGGATTCACCCCTCCCCCCCCTCTTAGTTTTCTTTCATTGTTGTTTCCAATAGATCGTCCTTCCCAATCCATCAAAGAGGATATACATGATGATAGGAAGGAAAATCACCCTCCATAAGATACTCCTTCTTCATTTACTTTTCCCTTTGCTCCTTCTCATTTAAAATATTTTTTCTTCATTATAATGTTCCTCCTCCTTCTCAATTAAGAAATTCTTATAGGAGTGGCTTTACTATAATATCAAAACAAGGTTTTTAAAGGACAAGGATTTGGAAAATTTGAACAAAGAATTAGAGTCCCTATAAACTCTCCTACACAAACTAGTACCAAAGGTATAGGACATTATCATAATTCACCTATGGATGATCTCCTTAGAATTCAATAATTTAAAGATTATCTTGCAAGGAATAGGACTTATCGCCCATCTAAAGGTGCTTCTTCTTCAAATAATCCTTTTCGTTCATATCATCAAACTCATGACCATCATGCTAATGATTGTCTAGATTTAAAAAAAAGTATGCAAGAACTATAGTTGATAATAGAATTGTTAAAATCATAGATGACAATCCTTCTTCTTCTAACAAACCTTGTCCTACATAACAAGTGAGAAGACCGAATCCTATTGATGATCAAGAGAAATTATCCACTAGAATATTTTGGAGATTGAAGCATGATAAGAATGTTGTTTTTCTTTCATAAAATTTACTAATAAACATAAGGAAGGTAATGAACATTTTCTCTTTCATCGTATTTGTGCTCATCCTCTTGGAAATTGTAAAACATTCAAAACATTTGTTCAAGACCAATATGATAGGGCTTGTATAACTCTCACAACCGATCTTGCTCTCTTCCTTGATGAGAAGGTAGTGCCTTAGCACTTTGTTGGCCTTCATGTTGCTTCTCACCCTATGACACTAGTGGTTAACATCATTAGGGGCTCTTTGTCATAAGAGGTGATGCTTTTCAATATCAAACATCTTGGGGCAGAAACATGATTCATTCTTGCCTCTATTCTTGGGGGGAAAGAATCTTATCCTTTTTATTTTCTCTATCTAAAGTGTCACTATTCCCTTTAGGGGCTGCATTTTTCATGTTTTGATATCATTTATTGCATGGAATGGTATGTCTTTTATGATTAATCCCTCCTTAGGGAAGTTTGTGACACTTCATTCTAATTCTTTCCTTTCCTCTTTGAAGATTACCTCTTCTTTAGAGTCACATTTTAGATATATTAATGTCTTTTCTTGCATTAAATATTCCTTCATGTGAGTATATTGTGTATTTTCTTATGTTTAATCTCTCCTTAGAAGTGGTGTAATTATTCTCATTGTCCCTACGCTTGGGGGGGAAATGATCTCTCTCTTATACTTTCTAAGGATCCAATTTTCCTTTGTTGAGTAGTGTTTGCTTATGATTTGATGGCATTCCTTGTGTGAAGTTATTGTTTGCTCAAGGATTCTTTATTATACAAGAGGTGTGTATGATTGACTACAACCTCTTTTTCACTTGGCAATGTATATCTATTATAAATCTATCTATCACATTGTGTCAAAAGTGTGTCGTCCTTCATCAGTAATCCCTTTAACCTAGAAATAGTGGGAAGGTATGCATTCTTGTTAACCTGCCCTTATTTTGGTAGAAGATACTATGTTTGTTAAAATAAACTCCTCTTGGAGGTAGATGTATTTTGAGAAAAGATCTCTCTTCCTCCAAGGATCCTCTTTACAATTTGTAAAGCGGAAAATCGCGAGCGAACCCTAAGTGTTCCCCCCACCACTCCGAAGAGAGGGGAAGGAGGTCACTAGGGTTGACGGTTTTCACTTAGGGGAGGCTTTACATTCAAAAGAGGGGTTGAAACCCACAAGATCCAATCCCACACAATGCAAGATTGGATTCTAAATGAGTTTCAAGGGTTAAGACAGCAAGGCTACCCTCTTTTGTAAAGAATGTAGATAGAAGGATTAAGCTAGGAATGCATGAAAAGTGAGAAAGATTCACTTATAAACTGAGATAGGGATATGGGATGAAGCTACGGACCTGGAATTAGCAGTAAAAAGTTGAGACGGCGCTGTCCTATAAATTTGAGCAAAAGTTGACGGGACGATGGCGCCCGGCGTGCACACGGTCCTCCGAAAAATCCACGAAACGAAGGGGGATCTATTTGTCTCTGCACAAGGATTCCAGATCTTCAATTACAGTTGCGTACCTGCAACCTACACACAGAAAAGCGAGGACAATTGGGGGGTTAGGGATTAGGGGTTTTCCCTTAGGTCAAACCCCGGTTTTGGAATTAACCAAGAAATGAGAAATGCTGTAAATGTAAATGATTGTAATGTAAACAAGTACTTGATACCTTGTTGTAAGAATGTTTGTATTCTTACATGCGAAGGTGTAGATGTTGTTGTATGTTGTATGTTGTATGTGATCTCCTCTTCAATGGTTGAATCCTTGTCTTGAATGCAACACTTAGCCTTGAATGGAGACTTAGAATGCTCAATTGCTTGAAGGAATGCTTGAATGCTTGAATGCTTGAATGTTTGAGTATCGTTTCCGCATCTTTTTTCCATCTTACCAAAATGGGAGAGGAAATGTAGTTTATATACTTGCCAATTACGGTTGATAGACTGATTTTCCCAACCTTAGGCCGACCAGGAAAGATTATTTTCCAATTTGCAAACATAAAGACCCGAGACCCAAAAGAGATCGGGCCCAAAAATAGGGCCAGGGACCAGGGCGCTGGGCGCCATGGTCCCACCTCCAGGGACAACAGGATGCAAGGAGGATCAGGCCAGGGTGCTGAAAAATGCAGTTTTTGATGTCATGAACAAGTTTCGGGGTCTCCATTCAGGTTCAGTGTTGCATCACCATCGTGAAGACCCAAATGCGGTCAAAATTGCAAGTGTCGCAATTTTAGGACGCTACACACTTGTCACAAGATATCTCTTTTTCAACTATCTTATCATTGCTTGTACAAATATTCCCTCTTTAACTTGGATTTATGAACATTTTTGCCTAAAGTATATATCCTCGGTGTTGATGGTGGGTATCCTTGTTTATAGCTTCCTTAAGATATAAACATAGGGTTGTGTTGACATCTTTAAGGGGGGCATACATATCATGCTCTTTGTACCATACTATACTATATTGTTCCAATGTCTTAAATCATGGGGTGTTCATTCTCAAAACTAGAGAAAACAATCACTTGGGTGTTTAGGTTGTGGTCTCTTAGGCTGGATAATAGGAGAAGAGGAAGGTCTCTTCTCTCCATAAGAGGAAGGAGGAGGAACTGCTCCATATAAAGGAGGAATGTTTGGTTTAGGAAGGAGACCAAGTCCATCATGACGAGGAGGTATAGGCCTACTTTTAGAAATTTTATTAGACATAGACATAGTCACATCCATAGGGATGGGTTGGGAATCTTCTTGAGGAAAGACATTAGTTTTATCTTTCAAAGGAAGAACTTCCTTCTCAAGAACGATAGGAATATCAAGTTTGGGTGTTCTAGGTTCACTTAGAGATAGGATCATATCTATTTTCCACTTTTGATAAGATTTGAAAAGATGATCACTTCGCGGTGGAAGAGATTGGAATTGTTTAGGCCAAAAATAATCAATAGGAACGCTAGAAGTTCTTTCAGCTGGTTTAAAGAGACTATGATTGACAGTAACAGCTTCACCATTATGGGGAAATTTCAAACACTTATGAATAGGAGAAGCAATAGCTTTCATGGAAGATAGCCAAGGATAGCCAAGCTTCACACGAAATTGTTCAGAAGATGGAATAATAGCAAAGCTCACATCAAGGGATTTGTTATGGACCTCAATAGGTAATGTAATAGAACCAATTGCAGGAGAAGAAAATGCATCAAATAATTTCACAATTACATCTATTTTGTCATAGATCACTTGATTCAATTGCTAAGTAAAAAGAAATTCTTCAGTAATAACATTAACCATGCACGAAGGATCAATAAGCACTCCACGGCAAGGTGTATTCTTGACTTTTGCAACTATGTATAAAGGACCATCAGGTGCCCTGATAGTTTCACTAGAATCAAATGTGATGGAAGGTTCTTTAGGGTTTTCTTGCTGCTCTACAAAGTTAATCACATTCAGAGTCATAGACACAAGACCATCAGATGAGAAAGAGGAATCATTAGTCTCAATCGCATTAGAAGTATGAGAAGGTAATGGATCAGTAAAAATCTGAAGATTTTGGTTAGGAGGAGCTACAGATGTGTTGCCTTTATCATTCACTCCCAAAACATAGATAGTATTATTATCAATCAAATCTTGAATTTTACCCTTTAAAGCAAAACATTTTTCAGTATCATGCCCAGGTTGACGATGAAATTGACAAAAAGATTTGTTATCAAAATAAGGTGAATTAATCTTTGTAGGATCGATTTGCTTTATAGGAGGAAGAGTAAGCACATTTTGTTCCAATAACTTATTCATAATACTATGCAATGATTCATTCAAAGGAGTAAACTTTCTTTCTTTCTTGAAAAACTTAGAAATAGGAGGCACGCCTGATGCTACATTCACATTGTTGTTGATGATGTTTTCATTGAACTTAACGGACTCTCTGTTCGGTTTAAACTTCCCAAATGGTTGTTGACTACTATCACCCTTATCACTCGGAGCCATAGGATTTGCTTGTTCCATTTGACTCACAGTTAGTTGATAATTGTGAAGAGTTGCACACAACTGTTGGAAAGAAGTAAACTCAGAAAACAAAAGTTTGTCTCGAATATCTTTTTGTAAATTAGAGATAAAGATTCTTTGAATATCATTGTCAGGCACTGGAAAAGAGATTTGAGCATACAAATGCTTATATCTACCAATGAAATCAGTCACTTTTTCTTTAACACCTTGTTTACAATGCATTAAATCAATCAAAGTAACTTTAGGACTTATATTGTTTTGAAATTGTTGAATAAAAGCATTTGCAAGTTGTTCGAAAGAAGTAATAGAATAAGAAGGCAACGAGCAATACCATTGTAGGGCTTTATCTCTTAATGTCCTAGTAAACAGTTTTGCAAGCAACCTTTGGTCATAAGCAAAATCGGTACATATTGTTGAAAAGTCTTAACATGTGTTAGAGGATCACCTTTACCATTATGAAGTTCCAAATGCGGGATTTCAACATGTTTAGGAGGGATAACTCGAACAATGTCAAGAGAAAGTGGGCTCGCAACATCAAACGTGGGCACACTAAGCTTAGATTGATTCATAGAGGCAATTTGTTGCTGTAAAGAAGAGACAGTTTGTGCAAGATTGTTAATGGTCACTTCAGTCAAAGAGTTCATATTAGACGTGTTAGATTGTGATGGAGGTATTATGTTATTGAAAGAAGGTATTGATTGAGAGTAAGGTGGCGGGACACTATGATAGTTAGTCATAGGAGATGGTTGGAAAAGAGGAGCACTACAAGGAGGAATGGAATGGTTGAATGAATTGCCCCCTTGCGTCATGTTCATTTGTGGAGATATAATAGGAACACTCATTGAAGGAATGAATGAAGAAGTTGGATTGAATGAAGGAAGAGGGTTAATTGAAGAGGAAGGATTGCCCCTATGACTGGTGATCATAGGCAGAATGTCTTGCATAGAAGTAGTCATTATGTTTGATGTAAAGGTAGGTATGCTAGCAATAGAAGTTGTTAAAGGAATTGAATGATTGACTTGAGTAGGAGGTTGTGTATAACCCAAAGTTTCAGCACAACTCTTCATAGGCATCACATTCAAATCCACAATGTGTGTAATACCATGCAAAATATCAATTCCATTCTTATCACTTTGAACCATACGTTTTAGACCCTCAATTAATGAAAGAGCTTGACTATCGGGATACTCTTGAGACATCCATTGCTGAAAATCAGCAAATTGGTTATCCAATTTCGAAAGTTGTTCTACAGAAACCTCATGGAGAGCTTCTTCATCATTAAGAGGATTAGAGGAATTACCCATGTCCTCGTTAAAAAGGCTATTCAAATTAGGTTCCATCTCCTCAGTAATTAAACCTCGGAAAGACTTAATTCTACGGCTTCGTCTAACGGGAATAGTGTAAGTAGGGCTTATTGTTGTAAAACTCATGCACTAGAGAGGGAGAGAAGATTTTGAATTCAGAGATAGCAAATTTCAATAAAATCAGCCAATCTCTTAGATTTAGGCTATTAAATGCAATCACGACAATCTCCCAAAATTTTAGAAAAAATGTCAGGGACCGTGGCGCTCGGGGTGCACATAGTCCTCGCAACTTTTTTCGAAATTTGTAGGGATGACAGTTATGATGATTTTAAAGCTAATCTGAAAAAATTGAGTGATTTTATGATCTATAGATAGGCCAAATTAAAGTTGCAATCTCAAAATTGAACCCTACCAAGATTGTTGAAAAATGCAAAATTTGAATTTTGAAAAAGAGAGGGAAACTGAAATTTTGAATTTTATGATTTTAGAGGGAATACCAAGAGCAATGCAAGTTTTGAATTTTAAAAGTTGACTCAATTTCACGCAAAATTCAATTTTGAAAGCGGAAATCAAAGTTGTTGCAATTAAACACTTAATTTCAAAAGTCACAAATTGCAAGAATTTGAATAAAGCACTGAAATTTTGAATGAATGCCGACACACTTTTCAGATTTAGGACAGTAAGAAACACAATTTTGACACAAAATTCAATTTCAACAATTTTTGAATGATTAGAAGCCTTAATCCAAGCAATCACTAGACCAACTTTGACTTTAATTTTGAAAGTGTTAGAATTGATAAAATCAGCCAAAATTCTGGATTTTAGCAGAAAAATACAGTAAGATCTAGCTCCCGAAATTTCAGAAAAAATGTCGGGGACGATGGCGCTCGGGGTGCACACGGTCCTCGCAACTTTTTTCCAAATTTTTAGGGATGAAAGATGTTGTGATTTTATTGTGGAATCCAAAGTTACAGCTGATTTGGAGATGTTTTGATCAGTGAAATTATCAGTCAAAGGTTGAATCAAGAGGGTTTCAAAAATTAGGGTTTTGACACTTAACCACTTAATTTTCAGAATTAAAGCACAAATATGAATTGATAATTTGTAATAGAAGGGTAGATCTGAAACAAGCATTAATAATTAGACATTTCGCAAGCTCAATTACTAAAAAGAAAATTTAGGGTTTTTATGCAATTAACCTCTAAAATTTGCAAAAGATCAAACATGGAAATGTAATTAAAGCATCCAATTTTCAAATCTAACCATGAATAATTAGAAAGGATGTTCACGTTGGGTTCACCAAAATGTAAAGCGGAAAATCGCGAGCGAACCCTAAGTGTTCCCCCCACCACTCCGAAGAGAGGGGAAGGAGGTCACTAGGGTTGACGGTTTTCACTTAGGGGAGGCTTTACATTCAAAAGAGGGGTTGAAACCCACAAGATCCAATCCCACACAATGCAAGATTGGATTCTAAATGAGTTTCAAGGGTTAAGATAGCAAGGCTACCCTCTTTTGTAAAGAATGTAGATAGAAGGATTAAGCTAGGAATGCATGAAAAGTGAGAAAGATTCACTTATAAACTAAGATAGGGATATGGGATGAAGCTGCGGACCTGGAATTAGTAGTAAAATGTCGAGATGGCATTGTCCTATAAATTTGAGCAAAATTTGACGGGACGATGGCGCCCGGCATGCACACGGTCCTCCGAAAAATCCGCGAAACGAAGGGGGATCTGTTCGTCTCTGCACAAGGATTCCAAATCTTCAATTACAGCTGCGTACCTGTAACCTACACACAGAAAAGCGAGGACGATTGGGGGTTAGGGATTAGGGGTTTTCCCTTAGGTCAAACCCCGGTTTTGGAATTAACCAAGAAATGAGAAATGTTGTAAATGTAAATGATTGAAATGTAAACAAGTACTTGATACCTTGTTGTAAGAATGTTTGTATTCTTACATGCGAGGTGTAGATGTTGTTGTATGTTGTATGTTGTATGTGATCTCCTCTTCAATGGTTGAATCCTTGTCTTGAATGCAATACTTAGCCTTGAATGGAGACTTAGAATGCTCAATTGCTTGAAGGAATGCTTGAATGCTTGAATGTTTGAGTATCATTTCCGCATCTTTTTTCCATATTACCAAAATGGGAGAGGAAATGTAGTTTATATACTTGCCAATTACGGTTGATAGACTGATTTTCCCAACCTTAGGCCGACCAGGAAAGATTATTTTCCAATTTGCAAACATAAAGACCCGAGACCCAAAAGAGATCGGGCCCAAAAATAGGGCCAGGGACCAGGGCGCTGGGCGCCATGGTCCCACCTCCAGGGACAACAGGGTGCAAGGAGGATCAGGCCAGGGTGCTGAAAAATGCAGTTTTTGATGTCATGAACAAGTTTCGGGGTCTCCATTTAGGTTCAGTGTTGCATCGCCATCGTGAAGACCCAAATGCGGTCAAAATTGCAAGTGTCGCAATTTTAGGACGCTACACACTTGTCACAAGATATCTCTTTTTCAACTATCTTATCATTGCTTGTACAAATATTCCCTCTTTAACTTGGATTTATGAACATTTTTGCCTAAAGTATATATCCTCGGTGTTGATGGTGGGTATCCTTGTTTATAGCTTCCTTAAGATATAAACATAGGGTTGTGTTGACATCTTTAAGGGGGGCATACATATCATGCTCTTTGTACCATACTATACTATATTGTTCCAATGTCTTAAATCATGGGGTGTTCATTCTCAAAACTAGAGAAAACAAACTCTTACACTATGATGTGTTCTTTGATCTTTTATGTGATCATTTGTGTTCTTGAGATGACATTTTTGAAGAATTATATTAGTGGTTGAGACATTTTGATATTGAGGTCTCTTTGACTAGTTGACTTGAGGTCTTATTTTTTGTTTTTAGCTTTTGTGTCGTGTTCCTTTTGTCTTTGTTTGGCTTATTGTTTTTCTTTTTTATGTTTTGTGTGCCCTTGCACGCATTTGAGTGAGTTAAGATCCTAAGATTAGGGGCTTAGTTCATTGAAATTAGTGATGTCTTATACTCCTTGTGATTCTACCCCTCATTTCTTCTCTCTTTAATCTCTTTTATCTACTTTACCATGAGTATTTGCATAGGCTCATACTCTCATTAAAGTGGGGGCTAAATGTAGTGTCATAAATTTTCACCGAGCCAATTTACACATCATGTTTATGCCCCTATTTTAGCATATCTCTCCTTCATATCCTATCTGGGTTTGTTCAATGCCTTATGTCCATTTCTAATTCCATGTGCACCTAACAACTTATTTATCAGAGGGATAGCCTTCTCCTTGGGGCTTATTGAGGTCCCTGATTGAAGAGGACCAGGGCACTAGCACCTTGGTCCCCCTTGGTTAGGCCCCATTTTGAAATATGAGTTGTGTGTTATCTCTCCAACAGGAAATCAAGTTGGTGTCTCAACATGACCATTGGAGGTCGGCCTAATCAGTAAATTGACCTAGGATCTCATATATAAAGACCTTTGATCAACCTAATTTCATTTATTCATTCAAGTAAAGCATTCGACCTAAAGCATCCAAGCATTGAAGCATTCATCATCAATTATTTTCAAATATCTTAAAGGATACATATTCTTCATTCATCCATTATGGAGCAAAATTACATCATTCAGATGTAAGCATGTGCATGTGATTAGGGTTTCATCATACTCATGTAATTTCATACAACATATGTGTTTACACTTAAGAAGCAAAGCATCATTATCATCAATTGTAGATCCGAGGTATATCTTTCCATTGTTTATTTCAGTATTTGCAATATTTCATTCAAGGTTAATTCCTAAATTGAGGTTTGACTTAGGTAAATCCCTATTCCCAACATATTTCCCTTCTCTATTGTGTGCAAGAATAGGTATGAAGCTGTGATATTCAAAATTGGCTTTATTTATAGAGATGAATAGGTTTCCCTTTGGAGTGTGAAAAGTGTAGAGGACTAGAGACTGGCATTCCAACCTCGACAAATTAGGAGCTTCTTCTAAGAGAAGATCTGAACACTCTTACATTACTCAGATCCAAGTTCGTGGCTCGATCCGATGACTGTAGCTCACTATTTTTGCATTCTCATTTCAATTCCAACATATTTACCCTAATTTGAGTAATTCAACTTAAAAGAGGGCAATCAATTCAAAAATAAAATGAATCTAATAAGAATTATTAGCCCTTATCCTTGCTCATTTATGGCTAGATCCATCAGGTTCACCCCTCTTTAATGTAATTGGTACCCAAGCCAAAATTAGTGGTTTTCACCCTTCTTGTGGTGGAAACCTTAATTTTCACCATTACACAATCAACCCCACATTCTTTTTGATAAGATAAATTGTCATTTATAGTTTTTAGTCTATCTTCTTTATTCATGCTTCTAACATATTTTAGGGTGAATCATGTCCAATTATGGAAGTGATATCCTCTATGATGAAATTCTCAACCCTTGATTGGAACTCTACTAGAAATTCTTCTTTTGATGTTGGTTTATGATAAAGCTTGAGATAATGTCCATTTAATAGCATTGTCCTTCTTTCTCCATCTATCGATATCAATCAAACAAAACCATTATCAAATACATACTCAATCTTGTATGGGCCCAACCATCTGGTGTGTATTTTTTGTTTCAATTCTTGAAATTTGGAATTAAATGGCAAGGCCCAATCTGCTACTTTGAACTATTTCCTCACAATTTTCTTGTCATGCAATGATTTTCTCTATTGTTGAATGATCTATGTATGATGTAGTGTTTCTATCCTCATTGCATCCGTTATTTTCAATTGTAAAATTACAGATTTCTCAAATTCAAAGAGTTCTATTCCCACATCCATAGTTGTCCTTAAGGTCTCAAACTCAAACTTAATAGGCATGATAGGTGTCTTGCCATATACTAGCACATATAGAGAAAAAATTGGTGGCGGTCTTCCAAGTTATTTTATAAGCCTAGACTGCTTCTACTAATTGATTAGACTAATCTATTCTCCTTGATCAAATAGTCTTTATGAGAATAGTTTCCAACTCTCTATTAGTAACTTTGACTTGACCATTAGCTTGTGGATGATATGCAGTTGATTTTTTTAGTGTCATAGGATACCTCTGCATGAAAGCTTCAATTATGGCTAACATAAATTTCGGTCCTTGATTGAATACTATTTCCCTCAGTGCATCAAACCTTTGAAGAATGTGTTTATAAACAAAATTTGCAGCTTTATCTTCTCTTGTGGTAGGTAGTGCTTTAACTTCTACCAATTTGGTGACATAGTTGGTATAAACTAGAATGTATTGGTTCCCTCTAAATGGTGGATAAATGGGACCCACAAAATCAATTCCCCATTTTTCAAATAAAGCTATCTACAACTGTAAGGGCATCTCCATAGTTAGTGTTGGTTTCCCCATGTGTTTGCATTGATCACAATGCTTCACATAGTTAGAAACATTCATTGACATGGTTGGCTAGTAGAATCCAGCTCCAAGGATCTTATTTATAGTTCGCACAACAAAGTAGTGTCCTCCCTCCAGTTCATCATGTCATGCATGAAAGATGTCATAAACATCTTTTTTTGGTACACAACTATGAAGAACGTAATTAGGGCGCATTTTAAATGAAATTCCATCAATCCATTCGAACCTAGAACTTTCACAAACTATTTTTTCTTTTTTTAGAATTGATATGATTGGGACACTTCCCTGCTATGAGATAGTTTGCAAGATCAACAAACCATGAATATTAAATGGATATTGCAAATAAGTATTCATTTGAAAATCATCGACTAGTTCATCATTACCCTACAATAGCATTCTTGATAGGAAGTTAGTAACAACAATATCTTTTCTTGGTTTGTACACAATAATTATATCAAATTCTTGCAATAACAACCATTTGTTGGATGAATTCCACGCATTTATTTGTATTCCCAAGCAAAGGCTTCTGTGTGATTTTCTAGGGCTTAGTTTTATTTTTTACTTTTAGTAAAAGATAATGCTTCATTGATGAATAGTGGTTTATCTCCTTAACAGTAATAACCTTAACTTCATTTTGGACATTAGATGGATCCCCTTAAAGTACATTCAAAATTCAGGGATGTGGTAACAATTGATGCAAAATTATCTTATGTTCTTCATCCTCTATATCCATTTTTCTTTTTATCATAGAACATTCTTCAAGGGATTTTCTTTAGTGGTTGTTGTTGGTTCTACTCTTGTCATTTTTAAAATCTTAGTTGTGTCAATTTTTATGATATTTATGATTGTCCCTAGATCAATAAAGATATTTCTTATCTCAATTCCTCTTATACTTAGAGTAACTACTTGACTTTTGGGGTCACTATATTTTGAGGAAGTAACTTTCTTGACAAAAAATTAGAAAATTTAGCCCCAATTTGAATTGTGGAAGGTAATTTCTTCTTTCTTCCAGGTTTCTTTATACATAGTGACTTAATGACATGATTAATCTCTAGAATATCTTTAATAACTCTTAAAACGGGTTTCTCAATATTAATCTTCTTCATTTCTTTAAGGAGTTGAGAGTCTTCTATGACAATCTAATCATTTTGGGTGTCTTTAGGACGTACCTTGTCTGTTCTAAGGTGATCAGGATATGGTGCCACTTTAGTATTTTTGAGCTCATCAACATCTTGTTCTCTTTCCTAAGATTCATCAATTTTCTCCCCTTCCTGGTCTTGAACATCAAATTTAGAAGAAACATTTCTATTTCTCAATTTAATATCATTTACTTCAATGATATTCAAGCCAAAGAGATTAGAATCAACATTAAATTCTTGTTGAGGATGATTATTTTTAAAAATTTGGGACAAGATGAGCTAGTATTTGAGGTTGATTAAGTTACTTTTTAGTCACACTAGGACTAGGCAACAATGGTGGGGATTGTACCCAAGGAAATTTGGGTCCTTGATTCTACCACTACTGATATTGTGGTTGATTTTGCTAACAATGTGGTTGATTCCATTGGGACGCAGGCCACTCTGGTGGTCCCTAGGGTACTCCCCATGGTATAAGAGGTCGTTGCATTGGCATGGGAGGATTCCACTGATTCTAATTAGGCCAATAATTAGGGGCCCAATTGTTTTGAGGTCCAAATTGACCTGGATAGGGGTTATATCTAGTATTTTTTTGCCTTTGCCTAATATAGTTATGTCGCGTGTTTGAAGTAGGGTACCTGCAGCTGTAACACAAACACTTAATAGATCATTACAAGCATGGTTAGAAAATTTAAATCAAACAAAAGATAAACCATTACAAAGCGACTTATCGCCTCCAAAGAGATGTGAGTGTGGATTTTCTCTCAGATTTGGATAGCAATCCCAGTGTCTTGACTACACCTAGACAAAGGATTTAAAATGATATGATATGCAAAATAGATGAGATTGATTATG
Organism: Cryptomeria japonica; assembly: GCF_030272615.1. NCBI lineage: Eukaryota > Viridiplantae > Streptophyta > Pinopsida > Cupressales > Cupressaceae > Cryptomeria > Cryptomeria japonica. Next base: position 725,817,495 of record NC_081413.1, on the reverse strand, counting down.
ATAGATTGATCCAAGAGGCTAATTAATCTAATGATATGCATTGTTGAGCTATGATTATGATGATGCAATTAAGATAGAATAGAGATTGATTATGCTATATAATTCAACAATTATGCTAGAATATGATCAAATTAAACTAGATCTAAGATGCAGTTGTCTATGATAACAAATTCTTAAATCATATGCTAGAATGGATATGCCTATAGTAACAATGCCTAAAATGATATGAGATGGGATCCATTCTCCTCTTTTACTCCAATATGGTAGCTCCTATGCACTTTTTAACAACCTCCTTATGTTTCCTTGTATCCTTGTTCTTGCAAAGTAACTCTACATTCAACAATTCCTCTCAAATTATAACTCCAAAGAGTTGTTTATATATAATGACAAGAGCTCCAAAACCTATAAATAGGGTGTCCAATGAAGATTCTTCATTCTAAACATTCACAAACGTTGGAATACCTCCACAAGATGTGAATGGACGTCATTTTTGGCTTCAATACTTTCCCTCCAACCTGGGTACCCAAGACTGGAAGACAAATTAAAATACCAAGAGAAACATGTTTCCTATTTCAATAACCCACTTGGAGAAGCCTGAAGGTCACTCATTTGTCCACTTCTCATGTCATTAATTATCTCATTTTAGGATTCCACATGTGGGAATATAATTTAAAATAATTGTGTTCACAACCCACCCTTATTGTGGCTAGTGGAACCCATCACCCCTTATGAATATATTATAAACAATAGTGAAAATAAATATTACATAATATTTTCTCTATACACCTAGGATCCTTAGGACACTTTCCAAGGATGATGGAACAATGTTATAGGATTTACAAGGTAGATGGAATCTTAATTTTAACAACCTAATCATCCTTCCATACTCTACCCAAGAAATCCCCTATCCTCTCATCCTTATTCTTGGACTTGGTTCTCCCTTGTCATCAATTACACACTTCCAATCCTTCATAATTCAATCATTCCTCACAACACTCTAATCCAATCAACCTTTTCTACACCCCCCCACAACCTATCCAATGCTAAAATAATTCCATCCAAATGAAAAAATAATAATGCATACAATCAACCTATGAGATGCAATGTATTATTAAAAATATTTGTTACTTTTGTTTCTAACCTTATTGCAAACCTTGATTCATTTTACTCATAAATATCATCATTAGGATAAATTTATTCCCAATCCCCATGTTGCTATCATTGTTGAAAAAAAAATCCTCATTTTTTTCTTGTCATCAATAATAGTATCATCATCATCATAATCAATCAATCAATAATGTTTTAGCTTGATTAGGGAAAACATTGTGTTTTTCTTTGCATCATTGTTCTTCTTGGTTTCTTTCTTTTGTGTATTTTAATTTTTCTATATTTATAATAGTAGTTGCAATTTTTTGCCACAATAACATCATGGTATTTCATATCATGGTGTTCGAAAACATGCATTTGAAGGTAATATTTTTCTTTTGATTCAATCCATGCATTGGATATGTTGTCACCTTGGTCTTATATATCCTAGTGCATATCATAAATTGTTATACTGAAATAAATATTTCGCTTCACATGTTAGCATAACTAAATAATTTTAAAATAATTAATTCTTCATGTATCATCATAATAAATCTGTTTTCCTCATCACATTCACAAACATATTTCTTGCATCCATCTCTTCATTTTTCCTTCATTTTATCTTTCATCTTATATTTTATTCATAACTCATCATTTGAGAGCTCATTCATGTAGTATTTTTATGGATAACCTCCAAGGAAGAATCACATCATTACTTAATTTTCCACTATTTATTTCACTTGACTAGAGCATATCATTACTTTTGTTATATATTTTAATTCATTCTTCTTAGCTATTATTTTTCTTTGAAACAATGTTACTCTGAACATTGACTCAAATATTAGGATAAGTTGACATTAACCTTGCAATGTGAAGCCATTTTCATGTGTCTCCATAATCCTTGGAATGTGTACTTGGATACCTAGGGCCATTAGAGATACTTCATAGAGGTTGGTCTAGTCAATAGTGCCAATTATGAAGCATATTGGCAAAATATTCCTTCTAGGAATCTACTTTAGGAGTGGAGACCACTTGGACTTGCATGTTTGTGCATGTTTACATATGCACTTTAAATGTTACCCTAAGTGGAGTACCAAGGTTTGCATGTCATACACATTAGTTGTCAAGGTTAGTGATGAGTACTGGAGCATGCGATATTAACCAACTTTGATTGGCCACGGGTTGGGTTTCCATGTGAAGGCCATGTGATCATTGATTATTTTTTACCAAGTTTATAGGATTTCCAAGAGGTGGAGCATTTGGTTTTTTAGGTGGATCTGGCCCTTGTTTTGAGATACCACTATGTTATTCTCATCCTTACTCTTCTATATATTGTAGACGTATTAGAAGAAGATAAGTTTTTTGAAAGTTATTGAATTTATCAAATGTTGCCAAAGTTTTGAGAGAGAAGGTGCATTTTTGTGAACTCTTTTGAAGTTTAATGTTGTTGGCAACAACAATGAGGGAAAACTAAGAAGGGGGGTGAATCAGTTTTCGCCAGATCTACAAACTTAATCACAAAAAAAATAGATCGGATAAACTGCAGCAATAAAAGAGATAAGAAAGATAATAAAACAACACACAACACCAATATTTTGATGTGGAAAACCCGGTTAAGGGAAAAACCAAGGTGGGAACCTACCCACAATAAGATGATACTCTGTAGTAGTATGTGAAAATATTACAATGGGGAATGCACATGCATTCAGGCACACTACCTATAGCTCACTCCTCAAAAGATAATGACCTAGAAGGCTACAACCCTTAAGGAAGTCTCACTGACTTACAATAAGATTTGAACTAGAATCTGGAAGGAATGAATTGCAATAATAGCATCTCTAAATTCAATAATTTACATGACATGACATGGAACTAATTCAAATTCCCAAATGTTCAATTCCACCAAAAATCACGCCAAGAATAGTCACAATATGCTACACCACTAGGAATACCACATAACATGAAAATCATCACGAGTTCATGAAAACCACCAAAAAATCACACAAAAATGAATGCAGATCATCAAAACAAGTAGGACACAATTAGGAAACACCAACAAGCACATTAGAATCATCAGAAACAACTGCACCAACGCCACTTATTGAATCTTCATCTATCAATGTCTGAAACTCAAGAAGACAACCAATCATCAACTATCACAAAGAAAGATAATTGCGGAGCACCAAATCATGATCCATCTGAAATGAAGATTCATGAAATCAATCCAAAAAATCTCCCGAAAACTCAGCACAAGATCTGATCGCACCGGAATATATCAGAGAACATACTAAACTCTGCAAAGTACCAATACAACAAAAATAAAACTACAAACCAGATCATAAGATCTTCCCAAAATGCAAACACTAGAGAAAATCACATGAATGTGTTGATATTAATGACAACAACATATCCTAGTAGTAGAAATATTCAACAATATCCAACAATCTCCCCCTTTGGCATTGATAGCAACATATGAATGTGAAAAATAGTCAATGTAAGGAAAGAAGATATCTCTGGCAAACTCCCTCTAAGATCAAGATAGTTTTTTACATGATCTCTCTCCCCCTTTGACAACAATGCCAAAGATCTCAAAGCAGTAAACCAAAAACTCTTTCCCCAAAATAGAAACATGAATCTCAGGAATCTCTCCTCTAAACCATAGACTACTCCACCAAAGGAGAAGCACCAACTCACCAGTTTGAAATAAGACTGAAATCCACTAGATTTTTGCGACTCGATGCATCTAGTTCTCATCAGGAGGGGTGGATACTCCTAATTTGTCTCTCAAATAGACAAATTTATTTGTAGGCAAGGGCTTAGTGAAAATATCATCTATTTGTTCCTTTGTAGATACATACTCCAACTTCTTTTCTTTTCACTAACTTGCTCTCTCAAGTAATGATATTTGATTGACATATGCTTAGTCTTTGAATGTTGCACCAGATTCTTTGACATGTTAATGACACTGAAATTATCACATTATATGACAGTAGGTTCATTATAGATAACTCTGATATCTTTCAACATTTGCTTCATCCAAACTACCCGAGTGCTATTACTAGCAACAACAATATACTCAACTTCAACAATAGATAAGGACACTGAATCTTGTTTCTTACTAGCCCATGAAACCAGTTTCTTCTCTAAATAGAATTCTCCATCGGTGGTGCTCTTTCAGCCATCAACATCACCAACCCAATCAATATCAGTGTAGGCACATAACATGAAATCATCATTCCTCAGATACCACAAACCATAATCCACAGTTCCCTTCAAGTATCTAAATATCCTTTTAACAGCTGTGACATGACTCTCTTTCAGATCAACTTGATATCTATAAGCCATGCACACAACATGTTTAATATCTGGTCTAGTCTAAGTAATATATAGTAGTCCACCAACCATAGATATGTACAAAATCTGATTAGCTTTTGGAGATTTGTCATTCTTAGACAATTTGTAACTAGTCACCATATGAGTTCCAATAGGTTTGGAGTCGTCTAACTCTAACTTTTTCACCAATTCCTTCACATATTTAGTTTGAGATATGAATATACCTTTTTCCAGTCTATGAAATCTGCAAACCTAAGAAAAATTTCATCTCACCAACATCTCAAATTCTTTTTGCATATCACCAACAAACTTCATTCTTAAGTCATCATCTCATCCAAAGATAATATCATCACCAAATACTTCAACAATCAAGATGTTATCATTCTCAATCTTAAAGTACATATTACTGTCAACAACACCTTTATTGAATCCCAATTTCAACAAATATTTATCTAATCTAGCATACCAGGATCTAGGGGCTTCCTTCAATCCATAAAGAGCTTTCTTCAGCTTACATACCATGTCTCCATCATCTAATAATGAAAATCCATCAGGTTTCTCAATGTAGACTTCTTCCTAAAGATCACCATTCAAAAAGGTAGATTTGACATCCATCTGATATACCTTAAAATATTTATAAGAAGCATATGCAAGCAACAATCTAACAACTTCAAGTCTAGCCACTGGAGAAAAAGTATCCTCATAATCAATTCCTTTTTTCTATGAATATCCTTTGCAAACCAGTCTAGCTTTATTTTTTACAACTTCACCGCCTTCATTCAATTTGTTCCTCAATACGCATTTAGTACAAATAACATTCTTATCCTTAGGTCTAGGCACAAGCTCCCATGTGTTACTCTTTTCAATCTGATCTAATTCTTCTTCCATAGCTCTCATCCAATTTTCATCTTTGCAAGATTCAACAACATCTTTAGGTTCAACTTTATAAATCAAACATACTTCTTAAGCAACTAATCTTCTTCTAGTAATCTCACCTTTATTTTTATCACCAATAATCTGATTTTTAAAATGATTCATTCTTACATACCTCGGGGTCTTCTAATTGTTTTGATTCTCAGGTTCCTATATTTCTTTACCGACAACAACAACATACGAGTTAACTTTCTCTACCGGATGAATTTTCTTTGGCTCTTCAGTCTGAATAGTGTTTAGAATAATATTTTGACCATCATCATATCTACATGCTTTGATCTCTTTTCCAAGGTTCTAATCCACCTTCACATTTTCACTTTCCACTATCTTTCTCAGTCTCTTATTGTAGCACTGGTAGACTTTTCTCTTTGTTTAATATCCCAAGAAAATTCCTTCATCACTTGTAGCATCAAATTTTCCTATATAATCATGTCTCATGATATAACATTTGCTACTAAATACTCTAAAATATCTCATAGTAGGAACATGACCAAACCATAGCTCATAAGGGGTCTTATTGGTATCACCTTTAATATGAACTCTGTTGAATGTGTAAACAACAGTGCTAATAGCTTCTCTCTAGTATATCTTCGAAACATTTCCTTGAATCAACATAGTCCTTGCAAAATCCAAGATAGTTATGTTCTTCCTTTCAACAACTCCATTCTGCTGAGGGGTTCTAGGAGTAGATAATTGTCTTCCGATTCCATGCTTCTCACAAAATGAATTAAATTCACCAAAACAAAATTCTCCACCTCTATCAGATCTCAGACACTTCACCTTCAATCCAAACTTAGTCTCCACCTTTGCTTTGAATATCTTGAATTTGTCCAATGCTTCTGATTTATCCTTCATAAAGATAACCCACATCATCCTAGAATAATCATCTAGCAACATAAAATATCTATCACCCTACACACTTCTAACATTTATAGGCCCACACAAGTCAGTATGCACAAGATTGAGCAATCCATCAGGTGTATACTATTTTCTCTTGAAAGAAATTCTTGTTTGCTTACCCAACTGACAATTTTTACATGTCGAATTAGTAGGCTTAACAATATTAGGCAGATCTCTAATAGCTTGTGTAGAACTGATCTTAATCATTAAATCAAAATTCACATGACACGTTCTCCTATGCCACAACCAACTCTCCTTTATTTGAGCAATCAAACAAAATTTCTCACCGACATTCAAATGAAAAATGTTACCTTCAATCTTAGTTCTAGATGCAATCTCTATATCGGAGTCATTTAGGATTCTGCATTTTCAATTCTTGAATTGTAGATCATAACCTTTATCAACCATCTATCCAACACTCAAAATATCATGCTTCAAACCTTCAACATACAAGACATCATCAACGTTATGCTTATCATAAAAAGAAATAGAGCCTCTCCCATGGATCACACAGGCTTTGTCATCTCCAAATCTTACTATTCCACCATCGTATCTTTCCATACTCACAAATTTGCTTTTATCACTGGTCATATGATGTGAGCAACCACTGTCAATCACCCATTCATCTTTCTCTTCAACTTTAGTAGCTAAAGCTTTCTCCTCAATAGCACAACTAGTGGAATCAATAGGTATAGGTCCATCTTCCTTAATGGAAAGAAATACAACTTCATCCCCTTCAAATTCATCATTTGTAACACCTTCAACAACAACATACTAGCAGTTCTTTTGATTTTTATACTTCTGGTTATACTTGTAAGGCTTGTCATACTTCTCATGCTTCTCATATCTATCATTCCTATCATGCTTATCAAACTTATCATGCCTGTCATATTTAGCCATTCTCTTTGGACATCTAGAAGAAAAATGTCCTATCTTGTTGCAAGAGAAACATTTCAGAGGCAATTTTCCATAATACTTACTGGCTCCTTTAGGCAATCTCTAGGCAATCAACGCTTCAAGCTCATCCAACTCTCTTTCTTTCTTTTCCATCTCACTTCTCTCTCTTTCATATCTAGATATTATGCACTCATTAGGATCATACTTCTTCTTTCCGGATACAGATGTTGATGCTCTAAATGTTGTCTCAATCTTTCCATGTGATTCTCCCAATTTCATCAGCTCAAATGCAACAATCTTTCCAACTAGCATATCTCTTGTCACTGTAGTCACATTTAGGTTTCATCAATAGCAGCAACCTTGTGCTTATAAGCAAGAGGCAAAGATCTCAACACCTTAGCAACTATTTCATCTTCTTCAAGGGTTCCACCAACACATCTGATACCCACAACAACGTCATTTACTTTAGCCATGAAGGAGTGTATGTTCTCATCATCTCCCATCTTTAGCATCTCATACTTTCCTTTCAAACTCTCTAACTTAGCAACTTTCACTTGTTTGTCTCCTTCATACATGATTTCAAGCTTCTCCCGAATCTCATGTGTGGTCTGAAGTCCCATTACATTTGTCATCTCAAAATCAGTCAGGACACTAAGAAATGATTCCTTCGCTCTAATATTATGTTCAGCTTTGTTGATCTCATCAACAGTAATCGGTCCATTCTGAGGAACATAATAGGAATTCTTTGTAATCTTCCAGTAATCTTCTCGAAGACATTTCAAGTGCACCTCCATCCGGTTCTTCCATATAGCATAGTTACTTCCATCAAATCTTGGACTGTCCTTCTTAAAGATAACACCTAGAGTTTCCATCCTAGATCTCCTTAAGCGGATAAGCTTCTTCTGAAGGATCTAGCTCTAATACCAATTGTTGGTGTATACACATAAAATTGGCTATGAGCAAGTAAATAAATATTTTATATTTATTTAATAATTATTCTTCTATTAAATAGTTAATTTGAAAAGATTAATTTATTTAATTCATTTCATGTCCTTCTATTAATTAATTTAATTGAAATATTTTATTAATTAATTCATTTATCCTTTTCTTCTAAGTAATTAATTAAATATCTAAATATTTAATTATTCCTTTATCTACTATCCTATAGTCTTATTAATTAAATAATTTCTTTTTTTTTAATCCCTTTGCCAACTCATCCATCATGTGGCTAAATTAATTTAAAAATAAATTAAATAAAATCATTTATTAGCCACTTATCTCCAACTTCCAAAATAAATGAAATATTGTGTACGTACACATATTTCCTAACCTTCTTCTATATTCTCTCCAATATCCCTATATCTTAGGAGGACTTGAGTCCACTTGTCCTCTCATTCCTACATCTTCTCCCACTATCCTATATCCTCTCAAGTCTTCAACTCAGTCAAGGTGAGATGAGTGACACTTGTCTTCTCCTTCCCCCTTTCTCTCAACCTTCAACCTCTTGTTCATAGCCATCAAATTTGCAAGATTCAATCACGATCGTGATCTCTGCCACCTAAGCTCATGCACTCAAAAATATATAAAAATAAGTCTCCTAAGCCATTTTGAAACTAATAGCTAATTGTATAGTCATTCTAGGAGTTTTTATCTTGCATCCGTGAGTTTGCATTTGAAGCAATTAACAATTTTAGAATTTTTTTATATCATGTTAGCTTAAATCATTTGCATATTCATCTCATAGTATCAGTTAACTATCAGTCCATTCTTCATTTGCCATCTTGGAAGTTACCAATGCTTGTCTAAGAGAAAATCATCTGCAACCAGAAATAGTGGAGTTAGGACATAATGAGACATAAATCGTGAAGGTATAATCTCTTTTATTTATTTTTATTTCATCTTGTTTCATTGGTTGAAGCTAAATATTTCATGTAGATTTGTTTAATATTATATGATAGACAAACAAGTTTTAGCTCAATTCTCTGGAGTTCAACTTTAGCCTCAACAGTTGGCACCAACAAAGAAGGAAGACTGAGAGGGGGGGTGAATCAGTCTTCACAAGATCTACTAACTTAATCACAAAACATAAATGATAAACTACAATAATAGTAAAGATAAGCAATTCAAAAGCACAACACCAAGATTTTTGACGTGGAAAACCCAGTTAAGGGAAAAACCACAGTGGGAACCTACCCATGATAAGATGATACTCTGAAGTAGTATGTGAAAATATTACAATGGGAATGCACATGCATTCAAACACACTTCCTAGAGCTCACTTCTCAAATATAATGACCTGGAAGGCAACAACCCTAAGGGAAGTCTCACTAACTTACAATAAAATTCAGACTACAATCCGCAAAAAATGAACTGAAGGAATATCATCTCCAAATGACTGAATACAGTTCTGGTTAAGCACGAATGTTTTCTCAGCAACACCAATCTCTCCTCAATCACAACACTGAAAGATGAATCGCTTGATCACACATAAACCACTCTTTGATAATGCAAACACAACCTTGACACCTAAATTACATGACAATATCACTTAAATATACAAATCATCAACCTTGACAACAAGGTCAGCTAAACCCTCAACTCATAATTACAAAATTACATCACATGATATAAAGATCAACCATTGGATCAATATGATTATTTACATGACATAACATGGATCTAATTCAAATTCCCAAACATTCAATTCCACCATAAATCATGCCAAGAAAAGTCGCAACATGCTACACCACTAGGAATACCGTATAACCTGAAAATCATCCCCAGTTCATGAAAATCATCAAAAAATTGCACAACGACCAATGCAAATCATCAAAACAAATAGGACACAATTAGGAAACACTAGCAAGCACGTTAGAATCATCAAAAATGGCTGCACCAAAACCACTTATCAAATCTTCATCTGTTAACATCTAAAACTCAAGAATACAACCAATCAGCAATTGTCATGAAGAAAGATAACTTGTGGAGCACCAAATCATGATCCATCTGAAATGAAGATTCAGAAGACCATTCCAAAGAATCTCCCAAAAACTTAGCACAAGATCTGATTGCACCAGAATATACCAGAGAACATACTGAACTCTGCAAAGCACCAATACAACAAAAACAAATCTACAAACCGGATCATAAGATCTTCCCAAACTGCAAACACCGGATAAAATCACATGAATATGTTAACATCAATGACAACAACATATCCTAGCAACAACAATGTCCAACAATCTCCAACACGATCAACATCTGAAACTCAAGAAACTATCATGAAGAAAAGATAACTTGTGGAGCAACAAATCACGAACTATCTAAAATGACGATACATGAGACCATCCCAAACAATATCCCAAAATCTCAGCTCAAGATCTAATCACACCAGAATATACCAAAGGAAATACTAAACTCTACAAAGAATTGATCAGATAAACAAACTACAAAACTGGATCATCTTATATGATCAATTAAGCTTCCCGGATCACCAAAACCAATATAGAAGAATATAATGATACAAGAAATACTCCATACACTAAACCATGATCTCAAGATACCAATCTACAATCATCGGAACAGGAATATGTTGACATCAATGACAACAACATATCCTACCAGTAGCAATGTCCAACAACCTCCCCCTTTGGCATTGATGGAAACATATGAATATGAAAAACAATCAATGCAATGAAAGAAATTATCTCCAACAAACTCCCCTTAAGATCAAGCAGATAAAACAATTTTTCACATGCTTCTCTCCCCATTTGATAGCAATGCCAAAGAAAAAACATAGATTATGCTTCTCTCCCCAAAACTTATCCTCATGAATCTCTCCCCCTAAAACACATAACCAGACTACTCCACCAGAGGAGAAACACCAACTCATCAATCCAGATAAAGAGATAAGATTGTGAAGTCCACCATATTGATGCAACTCAATGCATCTAGTTCTCATCGGGTGGGGTGGATACCCCTAACTTGTCTCTCAAATAGATAAATGTATCTGCAGGGAAAGGCTTAGTGAAAATTTCAGAATCCGCTCCTTTGTAGATACATACTCCAACTAACTTCCTCTTCACTGACTTTTTCTCTCAAGTAATGATATTTGATTGACATGTTTAGTCTTTGAATGTTGCACCAGATTCTTTGATATGTTAATAACACTGGAATTATCACAGTATATGATAGTGGGCTCATCATAAATAGCATTGATATCTTTCAACATTTTCTTCATCCAAACCACCTGAGTGCAGCTACCAGCAGTAGCAATCTACTATGCTTCTACAACAGATAAGGATACTGAATCTTGTTTCTTACTAGCCCATGAAACCAATTTTTTACCCAAAAAGAAAGCACAACTGGATGCACTCTCATGGTCATCAACATCACCAGACCAATCAACATCAGTGTAAGCACATAACATGAAATCATCATTCCTCGGATACCACAAACCATAATTCATAGTTCCCTTCAAGTACCTAAATATCCTCTTTACAATAGTGACATGACAGCTTTTCGGATCAGCTTGATATTTAGTAGCCATACACATAGCATGCATAATATCCAGCCTAGTCTGAGTAAGATATAGCAGTCCACCAACCATAGATCTATACAAACTCTGATTAGCTTTCGAAGATTCATCGTTCTTAGATAATTCGCAGCCAATTACCATAGGAGTTCCAACCAGTTTGGAGTCATCTAACCCAAACTTCTTTATCAATTCTTACACATATTTAGTTTGAGATATAAAAGTACATTTTCTAATCTGCAAACCTAAGAATTTTTTTATCTCACCTATCATAGACATCTCAACTTCTTTCTGCTTATCACTGACAAACTTCATGCTCAAGTCGTCATCACCTCCAAAGATAATATCATCAACAAAGACTTGAACAATCAAGATGTTATCATTATCAATCTTAAAATATAGATTACTATCAACACACCCTTTATTAAATCCTAGTTTCAGCAAATACTTATCCAATCTAGCATACCAAGCTCTAGGGGCTTGTTTCAATTCATAAAGAGCTTTCTTCAGTTTTCATACCATGTCTACATCATTGGATAATGAAAATCCATTAGGTTGCTCAATGTAGACTTCTTCCTCAAGATCACCATTCAAAAAGGCAAATTTGACATCCATCTGATATACCTTTAAATCCTTATAAGAAACATATGCAAGCAACAATCTAACAACTTCAATTCTAGCTACCAAAGAAATGTCTCCTCATAATCAATTCCTTCTTTCTGTGAACATCTCTTACATACTAGTATTGCTTTATTTCTGACAACTTCACCAACTTCATTCGATTTATTCCTAAATACCCATTTAGTACCAATCACAATCTTATGTTTAGGTCTAGGTACAAGCTCCCATGTGTTATTCTTCTCAATCTGATCTAATTCTTCTTCCACAACTCTCATCCAATTTTTATCTTTACAAGCCTCAACAATATCTTCAGGTTCAACTTTAGAAATCAAAAATACCTGTTCAGCAGCTAGTCTTCTTCTAGTCATCACACCTTTATTATTATCTCCAATAATCTGATTTTCTGAATGATTCAATCTTACATACTTCAGAGTCTTCTAATTGTTCTGATTTTTAGGTTCCTACACCTCTCCATCAGCAACAACAACATCCAGATTAACTGTCTCTACCATATCAATCTGCTTCAACTCTTCAGTTTGAATAGGCGTTATAACAACATGTTGACCATCATCATATCCACACACTCTAATCTCTTTTCCAAGGTTCCTTCTCATTTTCACTCTCTACTATCTTTCTCAATCTCTTATTGTAGCACTGATGGGCTTTTCTCTTTGTAGAATAACCCAAGAAAATTTCTTCATCACTTCTTGCATCAAACTTCCCTATGTCCTCATCTCTCTTGATATAACTGATGTAGGAGCATCCTTGGTTCATGGCAATCTTTCATCAACCAAAAATATTTCCTTTTTGTTTTGTTTTCTGTTTGCAGTTTCAACATTTCTTTCTATGTTTCCCAGATTTGGCTCACTAAAACCTATGGAGTTAGATTTTGCTTGAAGACTTGATCATCTTTCTTATTCCCAAACCCCAAAGCATTTGGATCATTTTTTGGCAAGTTATCGATACAGGTTTCCCAGACAGTTTTCTATTATCGGTTGCCTGGACCTATTTGCATTGGATATCTATCAGATCCTTTCCATAGCTTGTGGATCCCTAAGCGTTGATTTCATTGTTCCTTGGCATGTGGCCAACATTCCCTTTGATTCTCACTTTTTCCTTTGTAATTTACAGAGGATTTTATTTGTCGGAGGCTGACCTTGTTGGTTTTTACATGTTAGGTCTTGTTCTTCAGGTTTTGATCCCTTTTGCGCCGACCAAATCCCCTTGGATTGTATAAATCATTGTAATAGAGCATTAGAATGTATTAAAGGAGTTAGATAGAACATAGAAGCAAAATATTAAGTTTGAGGTCTTGGTTGTGACCTGTTCTGTATTTTGAGCATGTTTTAGAAGGCCTGTGAGCTGATTACTATAACTAGGTTGTTACCAGTTGGTTGTAATCAGTTTTCATGATATAATTCAATCTGTTGTGCATTTCCTCCATCATGTCCTTGTGTTTCAGTTGTGTTTACTCTTGCTAATCGTTCTGGGCTTATCTCTTTGAGGTCCCTCCTAACCAGTGTTTGCACCAATAACACTTGCTAACAAATACTCTAAAATATCTCACAGTAGGAACATGACCAAACCATAACTCATAAGGAGTCTTACCCGTATCACCTTTAATATGAACTTGGTTGAATGTGTAAACAATAGTGCTAATAACTTCTCTCTAATAGATCTTCAGAACATTTCCTTTAATCAACATAGTCCTTGAAGCAATAACATAGATAAGCAAGATAATAACACAACACACAATACCAAGATTTTGACATGGAAAACCCGGTTAAGGGAAAAACCATGGTGGGAACCTACCCACAATAAGATGATACTCTACAGTAGTATGTGAAAATATTACAATGGGGAATGCACATGCATTCGGGCACACTGCCTAGATCTCACTGCTCAAAAGATAATGACCCAGAAGGCTACAACCCTCAGGAAAGTCTAGATTCAGACTACAATCTAGAAGGAATGAACTGCATTATAACATCTCCAAATACCTGATGACAGTTCTGGTTAAGCACAATTGTCTGCTCTGCAACACCAATCTCTTCTCAATCAAAATCTTGAAGGATGAAACACTTGATCATACATACACCACTCTCTGATAATGCAGACACAACCTCTATACCAAAATTACATGATAATATCACCTATTTATACAATTCATCAACCTTGACAACAAGGTTGACTAAATCCTCAACTCACAATTACAAAATTACATCACATGATACAAAGATCAACCACTAGACCAATATAATGATTTACATGACATAACATGGACCTAATCTAAATCTCCAAACATGCAACACCACCAGAAGTCACACCAAGATCAATCGCAACACGCTACACCACCAAGAAAACCGCATAACACGGAGAACATCACTGGTTCAACAAAATCACCAACAACTCAGACAATGATCAATGTAGATCATTAATACAAATAGGAAATGCTTAGGAAACACCAGAAAGCATGTTAGAATAATCATCAACAATTGTACCAACACCACTTATCAAATCTTCATTGATCAACATCTGAAACTCAAGCAACTGTCACGAAGAAAAGATAACTTGCAGAGGACCAAATCATGAACCATCTGAAATGAAGATACACAAGACCATCCCAAACAATATCCCAAAATATCAGCTCAATATTTGATCACATCGGAATATACCAGAGGAAATAATGAACTTTGCAAAGCACTGATCAGATAAACAAACTTCAAAACTAGATCATCTGATATGATCAATTAAGCTTCCCGGATCACCAAAACCAATACAAAAGAATATAATGATACAAGAAATACTCCATACACCAAACCATGATCCCAATAAACCAATCTACAATCACCGAAGCAAGAATATGTTGACATGAATGACAACGACATATCCTAGCAGCAACAATGTCCAACAAATGCAAACTTTGGCTCTTTTTGGTGTGGAATTTTTTCTTGAAAGGGTTTCTTCACATAAATAATGTCACTTTTGTTTTCTATTCTACTTTCTATTGTTTATTCATCCAATCACTCCAATATCATATTGTGTAATCTTTGATAAGCAAATATATTTCAAATTTGTATCACTTTGTGAAAGTTAATATTGTAGTAGTTTCACCTTAATTTCCAATATTAAATAGGGATGAAATGTACCAAAAAATGATTCTTCTTTAATCATTATTATTCTAATTAAATATCCATTATATTATCTATTATTATCATTTAATTAAATAATTCCTTATTATTTAACTAATAAGAATTGATTGTCATCCGTTAAATAAATAAAATATATCTAACATTATCCATAAATATATAAATAATATTTCACCTCATTATTTATTAAATAAATTAATAAAATCCAGTATTATCAACTCATAAGTTAACTTCCTCATTAACTCAAATTAACCAGTCCACCTCTAACTCTAGAATTATTGGAGTCAACTCATTAAAACCTATAAATTCACTTTCATTCATCATTGTCACAATCCATCTCTAATAGAATGTTATGCTATCAATTTATTTGTCCAAAGAATACTAATTTTATGTCACAACAAATTAAGAGCATCATCATACCAATGTAATTTTATGTCAATTTTTATTTTTAATTATTTAAATTTAATTAATTTTCTAACTTTACCAATTTTGTTTTTTAATTATTTATTGTTTCATTTTAACTTTGCATTTAGATAGACTACACAAACCTTATTAATTACTTTGTGATGTCCATATTTTTGAACTTATCCTAGATGGTATAGTTGAGGATGGTCATATGTTAGAAGTTTTAGTTTTGAAACCAACCATTCACTAATAAGATTCTTTTCACTTCCATTGTCAATTATTAAGAGAGCCATTTTTATTCTTGAATGAAAAATTTCAAGTAGAGAATTTTTTTTGAGATGCCTTAAAATAATTATTGTTCATAAGTACAAGATGAGGATCAAGTTTGGTAGGATTGTCAACTTTGACTATTGGTAGATCACCAACATCTACTTGTTACTCTTTTATTTGGAAATTTTTTAATTAAGAACCTCACATTCTACAATAGAATGATCCTAATTTTAATGAAATATATTAAATTTATTTTACTATAATAAGGAAGGGAAATGGATTTATTTGGAAACCTTGATTGTCCATTGGGTTGATGGATGGTTAAAAGTATGATACAAAATCCCACTTTTAAGATCTAAGTTATTTTTTTAGGTGTGAAAATACCTATTCAAGGATTCTACTTCAAACTTAGCTAGTTCTATATGAAGGATATGTAATAGGGTAGAAGCAAATTTAGCAATGGCTACCTTGACAAACTTTTTAAATTTGCAAATTTCTCTTCATGAGAACCTCATATAATGACTTGTCAATGGTATGATTATTCATAGAGGATTGTGTTTATTTACATGGAGTTCTGTGTATGATAATTTTACATCCCTATTTCAAACAATATTACAATATCCACTAGGTGATTAGATCAAATTTAGTTCTTCTATCTATCATCCTAAGATTGATGGTCAAATTATTCAAATGAATTAGGTGTTAAATGACATTCTTTGCATGTATGTAATGAACTGGAAATCCAAATGGGGGGATTGTATGTATCTTGTTGAGTTTTTATATAAGAATAGCCACCACAGTTCCTTGTGCATGCCATCATTTCATATAGTGTATTTTGGCTATCTATGACTCCTTCAAGGTGGTATAAGGTCGATAACAAAATTTTTTTGGTTCTATGATTCATTGGGATATGGACCAACATATAGTTTACATCTATGTTCACTTATTGGTAATGTAAGATTACCAAGGGAAGTATGTTGATTCTAAGAAATTTAATCAACACTTCTCCATTGGTGAATTTTTTTATGAATAATGTGACCACATAAGAGCCTCATTCATTATTAAAAAGGTTATAAGCTTGCACATCATTTTGTGAGACCATTCAATATTTTCGAGATGAGAAGACCAATTGCCTATCAACTCATCTTTGCACGGGTACCCTATCATGCATTTGAAATATTTTTCACATTTCTATTTTGAGGTGGCATGCTAAAAATGTTTCACAAGTGCGTAATTGGAATGCACGACAAGCATAGTCAAGACACCAACTAGCATTGTAGACTATATGTATTGTGCATCACATGAGGTTGTGCCTTCAATGTTGAGACTTAATGATGAGACAATGATAACTTAGGAAAATGTTTCTTAATTGACTATGATCTATTCTCACCTCTTTGATTGCTTTCTAGACTAAGCCTATTATAAGGAGAGGAGAATGTTAAGCCTGCAAGTTTTGTTCCTTTTTAATTTCGATTATACTTGTGATATTTTTACCATTTTATGGTCACTTCAATATCAACATGGTTATATAGTTATGACACACATTATAATATTTTACGATTTGAGTTATTGTCATCTTTTCAACTTCACTATTTTCATTATAAATGTGCATTTTTTTAACATTGCTAGTTAATATTAAATTAAGTGATGCCAAGCTATTTTTCACTAATGATTAAATATATTAGAGTTGAGGAAAAATCAACTCTACAGCTCCCAAAGATCACCTGCATGCAAACCTGTCACAAAAAGAGAGAAGCAAAAAAGCTATGGAGGCCAGAATTCAGAGATCCAAAAAAGAGGAGTCATATTGATTGTGCAACAAGAATGCAATTCAATAATTATAGTTGTTATTAAAATAAAAAGAGAGAATCCTTATAAAAGGATACTCGAAACCCTAAAGAATTAAATAAGATTCCTAAGTTTAGCTTAAGCAGAGAGTATAATAGACTAATAATTAAATAAATAATTATTAGCTAATAAAAGATAACTCTAACACCCCCCCTTAAGATGAACTTAGGGAGTAGCTAAAAAATAACTAAGGACTAAAAAAGCATGTAAAAAATGCATGAAACCAACAATGGGTCCCAACAACTAGGCTTGATGAGGTACCCAAGTACAATAAAAATCTCTGTAAAGTGGAGAAAAAGGAGAAAACCTTGTGGGAACAAAACTCTTCTCCAAGAAGAGATGAAAACTCAAGTGAAGGACTAAGAAGCCTCCAAACAAGAGTGTTCCAGAAGATAGGAACAAAAAAGAAGATCATGAAGAACACTACTGAAGCATAAAATAGTTACAAACACTATTGAAGAGTAACAGCTAATCTGAAGAACCTCCACTGAAATAGAACATGACCAAGTAGAGAAGACTGTAATCTGCTTGAGTGCCCTCAAATGATACTACTCAAATCAGATGACAAACAAAAGGCAAACAACTGAACTTAAAGATATAGATGGCATGAAACACCAAAGCCTGAAGAGTTGATCAATCAAACCAAGGAAGCATTAGAACCAATAGGACAAACCTCCCCATAATGTTGAAAAGGGAGAGGGATAGGTACACTGAAAAGAATGACCAACAAGAATTGCATGATTAAGAACTAGGAACATTGAAGGTGCAGAGAAAGTGCATAGTGTTATGGAAGGAACACTCACTTGACACATATCATGAGGATAATGTCATGGAAGGAACACTCACTTGACAAAGGTAGATGGCAAACAAAAGGCAAACATCAACCACTCAATGGCACTTTATAAGTAGTGCATGTACAATAAGGCACAATATGTGTAAGATCCCAAGTACACAATGCATGATGGTGTTAGAGTAAAGTATTTAATTAACTTTACTCTCTTCTTAAGATTTCTCTTTATGCATACATTAGTCATTTAATAATTAATATTTAATTATTAAATGCTCACACCTTAGGGTTAGGTTTTCCTTTTGGTGTTGATCTCCTTTATAAGGATTGATCTCTTGTATTATTCATTCTCTTGATTCATTTTTCTCTGATAATAAATCTTTTCACTTTGTCGGAGCCAAAACCCTTGTATTTGTTCTCTCTCTTTCTCTGTGACAGGTTCTTGCATGCAGGTTTCTTTGGGTTCTGTGGATTTGTATTTCTCAAATCCTACATGGTATCAGAGCCATATCTGCTGCAGCTTGTTCAGACTTTTGAAAGATTTTTGAGATCTAGGTTTTGGTTGCATCAGATCTATGTTTGTCTTCTGTTTTTTATTTTGGAATAGGGGGGTATTTTTTTTTCGGTGCACTTTGAGCCCAAACGAACCTCACCGTTGAGCTCGTAGCGCCCAAAAACCCCTATTTTCGTATAAAATTCGTTTGATTTGAACACCGTTGCTCCAGAAGGCAAAAAAAAATTTGCCCCAAGGTCGTACGGCCCTAGGGCACGCAGCACAAGGCGGAAAATTCAAAACAAAATAAAAAAAAATATAAAAAAAGGCAGTTTTTTTATTTTACATGGGCGCAGCCATTTGGAGGCACGCGCCGCCGGTGCACCACCCGGCGGCCACTGCCCGGCCACCGCCGCCGGCAGTTACCACTGGCCGCGGCCAGGCAGCCACCGTCGAGCCGCCGGCGAAGCCCGCAGCCCCCGCGCGCTGCTTGCCCTCTGCCGGAACCTGCGGCACCGCCCCTGCACCGCCCCCGCGCCACCAGCTCTTGGTCACCCAGAGGACCAGGGGCCTCTTTTTTTAAGCCCTTGAGGGCTATAAGAGCCCCTTTAGGCCTTTTTGGAGCTGTTTTACAAAATTGGGCATAAATCGGGCGTCCGATCTCCGTTTTTTAAAAACGAATAGGCGTTGAAAAGCTGACTCTGATTCCGTTCTAATGGTGCAGGAATTTTTTCATATTTATCTAGTTTGATTGTTATTTTTCGTAGTCAAAGTCCGATGAGCCTTTTTGCACTCTGAGGGGCATAACTTGCTCATTTTTGCTCCATTTTTCGAAAGCGAATAGGCGTCGGAAAGGTGGTTCTATGCTCTTTCCAGATATACAATCTATTTCATTAGTAAATTCTTCAGTGCTCATAATTTTTTGTCTCAACCAGTTCCTGCTTTCTTTCATTTTTAGGCTTTTAGTTTGTACTAGGGATTATTTTTTTGCATTGTGGGGGGTTGTTTTTCTTGCTTTCTATTATTTACATCAGAAAACCAAAATATACAAACACCAATACAAAATAATAAAACCCCTTCTGCATCTTCTATCTAGTTCTTAAAGACCACTTAATAATAATTAAAAAAATTCAGAGTAGTTGAGGCACAGTTCACAGGATGGCCGACAAACCTATTGACTCTCTCACACTGCATAATTACCACACTTGGAAGGGTCGCATGATGACTCTTCTCCAGTCTCGAGGGTTATGGTCCTGTTTGGATGAGGTTCAGCCTCATTTGACATGTCCCTTTGAGGTTATGCAGCACAGGAACAATATGGATCAGGCTATGGGATTGATGGCTTTACACATTTCCAACAGTCTCCAGTTTCATCTTGAGGGTTGTATCACTCCTCGAGCCATTTGGACCAAGTTTGATGGACTTTTTGGTACTGTCAATGAGTTCAAAGCTTTGCAGCTTGAGGTAGAGTTAACTTCCTTGGTACCTGATTCGTTTCCCTCTATTGAGGACTTTCTGATGAAGTTCAAACAACAACGATCTATCTTGCAGGATTGTGGTAAGACTAAGACTGATATAGAGTGCATTTTCCTGATCCTCTCCAAGCTTCCGGGTCCATTTCAGATCTTCTCTTCGACCTTCTATTCCACCATGGATGCCTTGGGTGCTCGACATGTCATGCCTTCTTTTGAGGTCTTTTGTGATCGTCTGACTCGTGAGCAAGCTAAGCTTAAGTAGTTGGATTCACTTTTAGGTTCATAGAACCAAGCATTGGTAGCCCAGTCCTCCAAAGGAAAACAGAAGCAGAAACCGAAGCCTAAGAAAGATTCAGAGGCTAGTGAGAATCCCTCCAAGCCACCACCTAAGTTTGATTCAAAACCACAGTCCAATTCTAAAAAGGGAAAATCTTCAAAGTTTGTTGAGTCTTCCTCCAAGACTAAGAAGAACTCTGGTGATCCTTGCAGTTTTTGTGGCAAGGAAGGACATCCCGTTTCCAGGTGTTGGAAATGTTTAGAGGCTTTGGAGGAAGCCATGCAGTAGCATAATATCAGTGCACCTTAGCCTCCTTCACAGCCCACAGGGAAAGGTCATGCTCTTTCTGCACGAGCATTGTCCTCTGCATCCACTTGGATTCTAGATTCTGGTGCCTCTCACCATATGACACACACAGAGGATTTGGTCACCGCTCTAGCCCCTACAGGCACTAGACATATTGCAGTTGGTGACTCAGCACAACTTTCCGTTCAAGGTTCTGGTACTATTTCATTGGATGGTGGTTGTCTACAGGATGTACTTTTGGTTCCTGACATTTCGACAAACCTTGTATCCATTTATCAGATTTGCCACTCTTGCTTTGGTAAGACAGTTGAGTTCTCACCTCATGATGTGGTTATTCGAGATCTTCATGATCCTGACTTGGTTGTGGCTACTATGAGTGTGGATTCTGCATCTCACTTATACAACTTTGATGGCTTTGAGAGTTCAGACATTGTTGGTTCCTCTCTTATAGCACATGCAGATTTAGTGAGCAGGCTTTGGCATGAGCATTTTGGCCATGTCAATTACAGATATCTACAGCAGATGAGTACACAGGCACTTGTGATTGGGCTTCCACAGATTTCTTGTACTGATGGTGTATGTCATGGTTGTGTCCTTGGCAAACATCATCGAGATCCTTTTCCTAAGGGTCGAGCCTCACGTACTAGGGCAGCCCTAGAGTTGGTACACAGTGATCTTATGTCCTTTCTGACTCCTTTTTCAGGGGCCCGTTATGTGCTCACTTTTATTGATGACTTCTCCAAACGTACATGGGTGTACTTTCTTAAGTACAAGTCTGATGTCTTTGACTCATTCAGGATTTTTAAGACATTTGTGGAGAAGCAATCTGAACTTTCTATCAGGAGGATACGCACAGATAATGGGGGGGAGTATGTTAATCAAGCTTTTAGATATTTTTGCACTGAGCATGGTTTACAGCATCAGTTTACAGTTCCTTACACCCCTCAGCAAAATGGTGTTGCTGAGAGAAAGAACAGAACCTTACGAGAGATGGCAAATTGTATGATACAGTCTCGAGCTATGAGTTCTTCATTTTGGGCTGAGGCAGTCAATTGTGCCAATTATATTCAGAATTGGATGCCTCATAAGGCTTTGCGACATATGACTCCTGAGGAGGCTTGGACCCATGTCAAGCCTGATGTTTCTACATTTCGAGTTTTTGGTAGTGAGGCTTGGGCATTTATTCCTGATGCTCAGCGGAAAGCCATGGAGAGGAAGAGTCAACCACTCATATTTGTTGGCTACTGTGAGGATGTTAAGGCATACAGGTTCTTTGATCCTGATTCCAGAGAGGTCTTGTTTCGGCGGGATGTCTAGTTTGATGAGTGCTATCCTCAGATGGATTCTCCATCACCAGCTTCTCCATCATTGCCTACTCCTTCCTCTTCATCTCTTGAGGAATACTTATCTGTTGAGGATGATGTAGATGATGATCCACCATCTCCACCACCACCAGTTGCTCCGCCTTTTCCGAGGTGGGCCTGTGACACTGTTGATGCAGCTGGTTCTTTGGCAGGTGATCCTTCAGATACTCGTCGCAATCATGCTCAGACATCTGGTTCTAGTCTTTTGAGTCATGTCATTTCAGATGATCCTCAAAAGTTTTCAGAGGCGATAGGACACCTTGAGTGGGATAGGACCATGGATGAGGAGTATTCTTCTTTGATGAAGAATCATACTTGGGATCTTTGTCCTCTTCCTAAGGGAAGAAAGTTGGTTCGGTGCAAGTGGGTGTATCATACCAAGTATGCTGCAGATGGTTCTATTGATAAGTATAAGGCCCGTCTTGTTGCGAAGGGGTTTTCTCAGGTAGAGGGTATTGACTACTCTGAGACCTTTGCTCCTGTCGCCAAGATGAATTCTATACGCCTGGTACTTTCACTTGCAGCTTCACAGGGATGGACAATGTTTCAGATGGATGTGAAGAGTGCCTTCTTGCATGGAGACCTACATGAGGAGATCTATATGGAGCAGCCTCAGGGTTTTGTGCAGGACACTTCTTTGGTTTGCAGACTTCGACGTTCATTGTATGGTCTCAAACAAGCCCCCAGGGCTTGGTATGAGAAGATGGACTCCTTCTTGCCTTCCTCACACTTCACACGCTGTCATTCCGATCACACAGTCTATATTCAACATCAGGAGGGTGATCTTTTGATTCTAGTTCTATATGTAGATGATCTCATCATTACAGGTAGCTCATCCTCCATGATTCAGAGTGTTCAGAGAGCTTTGATGGAGCAGTTTGAGATGATAGATCTTGGACTCTTGCACTTCTTTCTGGGTCTACAAGTTATTCAGTCTTCGGATGGGATTTCCATTTTTCAGGAGAAGTATGCTCTTGATATGCTTCAGTGATTTGGCATGCTTGATTGCAAGTCTGCCCCCACTCCATTTCAGTCAGGTGTTGTTTTGTCTTCCACTTGCTCTACTCCTTCAGTAGACCCCACTTTATACAGGCAGTTGGTTGGCAGTTTGTTGTATTTGACACATTCTCGTCCTTATCTTTCCTTTGCGGTTGGCCTTGTCTCTCGGTTCTCCCATGATCCTCATGAGAGCCATTGGCAAGCAGCCAAATGTATTTTGAGGTACATTCGGGGCACCACTCATTATGGCATTCACTACACTTCAGGATCCCCTCACATCATTGGCTTCACTGACTCCGATTGGGCTGGTGATGTCAATGATCGGAAGTCTACTTCTAGCTTCATTTTTTGCCTTGGTTCTGGTCCTATCACATGGTCTTGCAAGAAGCAATCTGCTATTGCATTATCATCTACAGAGGCTGAGTACCGTGCAGCAGTGTTAGCCAGTCAGGAGGTTTTATGGCTTTGGCAGTCAATGACAGAGTTTGGGTTTCCTCCAGATTGTTCCACTATTCTTTGGTGTGACTAATTAGAGTGCCATTCACATTTCTCGCAACCCAATGGAGCATCAGCAAACAAAGCACATTGAAATCCACATGCACTTCATCAGGCAGTTGATTCAGGATGGTTCTCTCATCTTGGAGTACATTCCTACAGAGGAGCAGGTTGCAGACATCTTCACTAAACCTTTGGCATCTCCACGCTATCTTCAATTGCGCTCCATCCTTGGGGTGAAGGAAGGTGTCCTTGGGGGGTCTTAGTGAGGCATTCCTTCCTTCATGTTTTCTTTTCAGCATGATTCTTTATCTCTTTTTGGAGAGGAATTTTTTCCCACTGGGTTTTCTCCTTTACTCCGCTTTATAGAGATTTTCTTGTATTTGGGTACCTGATCAAGCCTTGTTGCCAGGACCCTCTTTTGCATTGTAGTTCCTTTGCTTTCTTCTACATTGTTTGTAGCTACATTGTAGCTCATCTTAAGGGGGGGTGTTAGAGTAAAGTATTTAATTAACTTTACTCTCCTCTTAAGATTTCTCTTTATGCATACATTAGTCATTTAATAATTAATATTTAATTATTAAATGCTCACACCTTAGGGTTAGGTTTTCCTTTTGGTGTTGATCTCCTTTATAAGGATTGATCTCTTGTATTATTCATTCTCTTGATTCATTTTTCTCTGATAATAAATCTTTTCACTTTGTCAAAGCCAAAACCCTTGTATTCGTTCTCTCTCTTTCTCTGTGACAGGTTCTTGCATGCAGGTTTCTTTGGGTTCTATGGATTTGTATTTCTCAAATCCTACAGATGGTACTTTATCTCAGTGCATTTGCATAAATAAAATTCTACAATGGTCAGAAGAGACAAATGACTGGAAACAGAAAGAATGGCCAAAGACGAGACATCCTACTCAAAGAAAGAGATCCCAGGACCTGAAACATCCGGAATAAAATATCCATAGAGTAGAATCTAGAAAGAAAACTCATATGAATGGAAAGAAAATAGAACAAGCTTTCCAATGATATAAAGTTTTCAAAAAATGAAGTTTGGATGCTCACGTTATTTCTCCCAGAGTGCGAAACGGAACCTCTAGCTTTGACAGAAAAAAATGCCATCAAAAAAGAAAAATCAAAAGTTCAAGCCTCCAAATCTAGATAGAGCTCAGAAAGAGATTTCCAATGATATAAGGTTTTTGAAAAAGTGTCTCCATATGACCAAGTTACGACCAAAAGAAAAAAAAACCCTCTTGTCGTACGGATTTTCATGCCTCGAAAAATGTGCCAATAAAAATCATGCCCCAGATGCCCCTGTCACAAAAAATAGGCAAATTATATATCAAAATTCATGGAATTAGCCTTTTGAATCCAATTGAGAGGTCCTTTAGGCACCAAAATGTACCCAAAAATTAGCTAACCCTAGAATGGAAAAAAAACAACTGCATAAACCCCCGAATACATGGATCTGAAAAATAAGGCCCAAAATCTCTCATGAAGAGAACATGGGCATGCAGATTTGGAGCTCTAATACCATACTAGAGTTGAGGAAAAATCAACTCTACAGCACCCAAAGATCACCTGCATGTAAACCTATCACAGAAAGAGAGAAGCGAAATAGCTATGGAGGCCAAAATTCAGAGATCCAGAAAAGAGGAGTCATATTGATTGTGCAATAAGAATGCAATTCAATAATTACATTTGTTATTAAAATACAAAGAGAGAATCCTTATAAAAGGATACTCGAAACCCTAAAGGTGAAAACCTTAAAGAATTATAAGATTCCTAAGTTTAGCTTAAGCATAGAGTATAATAGACTAATAATTAAATAAATAATTATTAGCTAATAAAAGATAACTCTAACAAAATATGTTTTAATCATACTTTCTTATGTGACATCTCAAATATGCTTACAATTAGAAAGTCTATTATTACAAATTAAAAATCTAAGGGGTTTGAAGAAATCATTGTCCTTAAAAACACAACCTTTCCAAAGTTCCAATCCTTATTTCAAGCACTCATTTTTTCTTAAATTATCAAAAATCACTTTAAAGTCTCAATAATATTTTTTCTATGCTATTCTTCTTGCTCAAGCATTCCCTCACAAAATAAGAAGTGTAGCATGAAAATATCTTCTTAAGAATATGATAAAACTCAACATAACCACCACCAAGAGTTAAAATATAATACCTAATTCATATTCAATCCTCTTTAACCAGTGTACAAGGTTTACAACCACTGTCAAAAGTCAACATGATGAGATAATTATAACTTAATAAATAAAATAATTATTTTCATAAATATCATTTATGTTTGCATGGTCAAAGATATTAAAAAATAAATCAAATAATATTTCCTTTCATTTAATGTGATATTTGATAGAAAGGTGAAAGGCCTCATTAGTTGGAGAATTTTTTGTTGAATTTACATTAAAAATCCACCTCACAAGATCTTTGGAAGAGGTTGGGAGACTCATCTAATGAGAAATGCCTAGTTAACAAAGTTTTTGATGCAGGGGCATCATGCTCTTGCAATTTCTGGTTTTATTTCTGTTGTTGAAATTTTGGTTTTTGGCTAGTTTTTGTTTTCTTGTTTGGAGTGGGTGTTCTTTAATTTGTGTTGCAACATATCTCAAGTCTTTGGTTGCTCCCGACACCTTGAAAAACAAAAAGTAAGGGAATTTTATGTCTCCTGCCACCCGAGTGATATGAATTGTTTTGAAAGGGGGCTTTAACCATGTTTGGTCGTTATTCTCTCCAAACCCAACAATGTTACTTGTCGGTTTGGTTGGCATCGATAGTTAGGTGGTTGTTTGGGATGGAAGTCGAATGTTTCCAAGAGGAATCGAAGGGACAAAAATCAGTTGACAGTTGGAAAACCCCAACAAACTGGTAAACTATATGAAGTTGGCCGATAGTTGGAGGAGGGGTTGGACAATGAATGTGCAACTACGGAAGCCATACACAGAGGAGACATTGGTCGAAGGAATGAATTCCTTGAAGTAGCAGTTGACTATTGAAGATGAATGTTGAATGCTGCCAATGTATTGATTGAGGAACCTTTGTAATTGTTAAGATATAACAATGGACAGTTGTTCGATTTCCTGACACAAATCAATAGTGGAGTTTTGGATTTGAAATTATGCATTTCTCTCTGAATGTGTATGAAATTGCAAAGTATTTGTTTGTTCTTCATCTTGATTAAAGTAAATCTATTCCTTGTTTCTTGTTCAAACCATTTGTCTACAATAAGAATGATTAATTGAATTGAGTTTGAAAGGTGAATTTGGTTAAGTGGCCAGATAGGCTTGCCATTAGTTTTCTTGAGAAAATAATCTATATAACTTATGAATGGAAGATGGCAGTTCTAAGATTGATCATTTGGATGCATTCCACGTGATTCTAACATATTTGCACTATGATTGAGTGAAGATGAAATAAGAGGATTGTTGTATGACACTGTTCTATTCTTTATTAGACTCATGGGATCACTTGGTTATAAAAATTAAAATAATTGCCTCAAATATTTTTATGTATGAGTTAGTGGCTGCTTTAATTTCAGAGGAGATGTGCCAAAGTGGTGCAGGAGCACCTGATGGATTTTATGCCTCCATGAGGCCATTTTGTAAATATTTGTTTAACATGAAGTTTGATTCATTTCATAAGGTCTTAAAGAAAATTTCTAAGGTGTTTAATGTGTCTTGATTCATTATTAAGTTTATAAGTGGTGGTTTGTCAAATTTTATAAATTCTTGCAAAAATTGTCATGTTTTTAAAATGCAAAAATGCAAGAATGGAAGTTGAAGAGTCAAGGGGTATTGGAAGTTGGTTGGTGGTTTTTAACTGATAAAAAATAAGATTTAAAAGGTTCAAAAATACTTTGTATGGTCGACCACAAGGTGGGTGGCCGTTTGGATGCAAATTAGAATCAATAAACTCATTGTTTTCTTTTGAAATATGACTATAATTTGTATTGTATGGGCATATACGAAATATTACGGACCTTAAACTCAAATGGTTGGAAACATAGTTTAATTTGAGACATTTTTTGTTTTTACCAATCCAAAAGATAAGTTCATTTGATTTGTCTAACAAGGTGAACGTCCCAGCAGCCTATTTAGAAATTAAGGTTCTAGTATTGAAGGAAAATTCACATCTTTAGTTTACATCATTGAAAACCCTTCAAAATTTGTGAGAAGTCTATTTTTATGTGTTTGATGATTTCCCAAGGTTTTAGGAATTATGAAGAAGGGTTGCATATGGTATGAGGAAGCCATGGGCTGAAATAGTGTGTTTTTATGCAAGAAGAGGTGGTTAGAGGTTAGGGTTTGATAAAATAATCATGAGAATGGATGGGAGGTGGTTTAGTAAGAATAATCAAGTAAAATGTGATATTTTTAAATTTTTTTATATTGGTCTTGGAACATATAGAACCAATAAATCCTCTTGCTACCTAGCCTAATTAGCCCTTTGGCACAACATAACAGTCAAGTAACCCTACCCAAGTTTCATATATGTTGTACAATGCCAAAAAGGGTATCCCAAAATGTTTTTTTTTTAACCCAAGAAGTTTTCACAAGAAATTATGCCCAAAAAACTCAATCTGTTGTAATAATTAGGCCTAGTTTTAGATTACCAGTCAATTGTTGAATCATTTGTTTCAAAACAACCCAATCTCATTTCATGATATGTTGTTAAAATTCCAAAAGGGTATCCAAAATTGATCTCATATTGTGGATATGAAGCCGGAGCTGAGAATTATGTCCAATTGACAATCCTTTCAAGGGGGCTACTAGGCTATGGGCTTAATTGTGAGAGAAGTAGGTTTATCCATACTCCTAGGAAGTTGGTAATTTTTTAGTTGGGTAGAAAAAAATTATTGATCCCTTGCTCTACTTCACAAATTCATACACATATACCACAATATTTTTACTCTAAATAGATAACTTGGCATAGCACTAACTCTCCACCTTATTACCAATTGCAAATAATTGATTCATAATAAAATACTATAGCATCGTTGCCCTAGTTTTTAAATGTCCCAAAATTGATCGAAAGAAGAGATGAACGAGAGGTCTGCAACTAGGGTTTCTGACGTGGACCACGCATCCAGGCTCGATGACGGGGTTCCCTCCTACCAGTGGAGGAGGTGGTAAGGCCTTCCTCTTTATTTCTCTCATTCATTCATTCTCCTTTGCATTTATTGTGCCTGGTGTAGCTAGGACTGTAGTTCGTGTTTTGTATATGTTTCCCTATGGGCGAGGATTCGAGTGGGCTGATCATTAACTCGGCTCAGCTGCCGGTTTCTAAGGTCAAGGGCAACAGTTCTAATGACAAAACTTTCTGAGATCCCATTATTGGCTTAGTTGTGTAGGTTCCGGAAAAAGAAAAATTTGTTCTGGTAAGTGGTACGGAACCAAGGAGCGATGGTGGAGGAGGAAACCTTGGTAAGGCCCCTCCCTCCACTTTTCCTACCTTATCCATTTCGCTTAACGAATCAATGGCTAGGGCTATCGATTTGGAAAAGGCTAGACTACAAGATATAGCTATTTTTTTTGCATCCACTGACATTGATAGATACCCGGCTAGAAAATTTATGGATGATTGGATGAAAAAAGTTTGGATAAAAAAATAGGGTTTAATTTTTCCTTTTACAGAATGGTTTAAAAGGTCTCTTCATTATTTTTTTCAATGATAATAAATCTCAGGCGAAAGTTCTTAAGAAACAATTCTGGGCTATGGGGAAAACTACCTTTAGGGCTCTTAAATGGTTGTTTGATGGGATAAATGAGGAAATAATGGTACTATCTTTCCCTCGATGGATTCAAATCAAGAATCTACCTCCCATTATTTGGAATTTTATTCCTTAAATCATGGAACCTATAGGCAGAATTATAATGGTAGATTGCTCGTCGAACCTTGTTCCTCACCTGGATGCCCAAGTTATAGTTTCCATAAATCCCAGTGTAGATATTCCTAGATTTATTGTTATTAATCTTGGGGGTGAACAATTCAATTGTCTTGTTGAAACACTAGGCAATCTAAATGCTTGTTTTTTGTGTAGGAAGGAAGCGCATAGTAGAAGATTTTTCCCTATTCTTAATGCCAGGAAAAGGGTTCCTAAAAACCCTACTAAACATGTTTCTAAACCCGATTCTAACGGAGGTAACCCCTCCACTTCAGCCTCCAATCTTGGCGACAACTCTCCTTTGATGGGAAAACTTGACTCTCTCAGAGAAGCCATAAATAAAGTCATCTTTGGCTTCTCGAGTGAGAAAATAGTAGAACTCTTTACTATTGATAACTCTACCATCTTTGGTACCTTCAATGTCGATCCTCATTCACAATCTTCTGTGTCAAAGGTCATATCGCGGTTAGAGGAAATGAAGGACAAGGGCTTCCAAGTAGTAACTAGAAAGGACAAGAGGTCAAAGAGGAAAAATGCACAACAACTTGCATTGGAAAAGATTAGAGCGCGCGGGCATGAGCAGAAGTGCTCCTCCGTAACACTCATGGAAGAAGATGCTCTTGAAGCTTCATTCAAGATTAAATTTTCTGACAATAATAATAGGAATTCTCTCGTTAAATCTATTATTAGAAATTTTGAGGGGGTAGAACAAGATACTAGTGACTTGGGAAGGATGGAGACAATCTCCCCTCCCCCCGACAATTCCCCCAATTTACCAGATTCTAGTCAATTTCAGGTGCTTCCTAGTCAACCTGAGCTAACGAAAGAATTGATTGGTTCCATGGATTCTCGAGGAGAGGGAGATTTCCCCTTCCCTCCTCAAGCCAATGATACTACGGTGTCTACCCCTGATGAAGCTAACAAGTTGATTGATCTTGACAATGTTTTTTATGAGATCATCCCTGCTTACCCAACGGTTGGCAAACCCAATCCTTACGACACTCTCACTCTCGTCGATCTTGGCATAGCTGAGGTAGATAACCCGCATGATGGCTCCTTGTTGGGTATTCATGAGTTCAAAGTAGAGATTGATGTAATTTCCAACTATTATGTCACTAGTGGCGAGGGGGTCCGAGAGAGAGGAGATTTGGATGAGGAGATTTAAGAAACAAAAGCTAATATTAAGAGAAAAAGATGCAGACCTCTAGGATCCAAGAATAAAAGCTCTCCTCTGCATAAGAAATCCAATCGTAAATCTAGCATGCCTAAGTGTTTTAGTAGCTTCCAAGATGCCAAGGAAGACAATTAAGATTTAGATGACCATGAAATGCATTTCATGGAATATTTGGGGGTTGGAATCTCCCGACAAGAAATATATTTGTATATGGTGAAAATGGATAACAATAATAACAATATTGAAAGGCTAAATGAGTTCAACCACAAAACCCTAGCCTAACAACAACAAAGATCCACCATAACATATGAAGATTACCTAAGACAATGCAAATCAAATGAAATCACAAAGATTATACCATCACATGTCCAATAGGGTTTGGATCTCCATTCTTCCTATCTCCATTGATCTTGCTTGATATATTTGCTCTCAGATTTTATGTGCACAAGAGCTCAACAAAGAACGAAATGTGGCTGCAAGTAGGATCGTAGTGTAGTCAAGTCATTAAGATGATTGATTAGGGGTTTAATAATGAAGGAAGCATCTCCTTATATAGAAGACACTATATGAAATGGAGGGATAAGATTGAGAGGTGTAAAAGGAGGTCGGCTATGATCAAAGGGTATGTAAAAGAAATAATAAAATAATGAAAGGGGTAGGTAGTGTATGAATTAAGAGATGAATGACATGTGTCATGGGTAGAAAAGGTTAATGAATTAATTAAATAAATAAAGATTTATTTAATTAATAGAAGAAATGGGATCAATTAAATAAATAAGATATTTATTTAATTTAGGAAAATGATAATTTAAATAAATAAATGTATTTATTTAAATGAGAAATAAGGCTAGAAGAGGATAAATGAATTAATTAAATAAATAAGGATTTATTTAATTAATAGAAGAATTAGGCTTAGATAATTAAATAAATAAAATATTTATTTAATTAGACATGACAATTTTGGGTGTCTACATTTTGCCCCTCTTTGAGACAATGCGGCTTGTCACGTTGTTTCAAAAAAGATAAGATGAACTGATACAGAGTTGCCCCAATATGGGAATGATATGCCCCCTCGAGAGATTGGATGAAAATGTCTGGAAAGATTGCAAACAATCTCTCGATAAGAAAGACGGGATAGAATGGGCTAACCAGATTAAAGTGACAGAGTCATGGGATAAAGAAGACTGACTTGGGAGACGAGGGCTAGGGCTAGGGTAGTCTATAAGATAGACCACGAGGGGAATACATCTTTATTGTCATCCACACATCCATGAGATCAGAGTGCAGAGTGAGAATAGAGCAGCAACAATCAGCAGCGATGGCATTGGTTCATAGATTGGATCGCGTTCGTCGATTTTAGAGGCCAGCAGATGCAAGAGAGCCGGTAAGTACCACAAAACCTCCTTGTACTTTGATGCATTTATTGTTGTCATTAATGCATGCTAGGTAGAGTAATAAATGCGCTTAGAATAGGGTCCAAAAAATGTCAAAAATGCCTAGGTGAGTCTGTGTTGGTGCCAGGCACGTCCATGCTCGCTAGGCGTGTCTGTGTTTGTGCCAGGTGCATCTGTGTCGGAAAACGCGTCTGTGCCGAATGCGGCCGCTTCTGTGCTGTGTAGGCACGTCTATGCCAAGAAGGCATGTTTGTGTCGCCCAGGTGCATCTGTGCAGAGCATAGGCACGTCTGTGTGTTTTAGGCACGTCTATGTAAAACCGGTGCGTTTATGCAGTCTTTAAGCGCGTTTATGTCAGAAAAGCGCGTTTGTGTCCAAAAAATGTGAATTGGTGTCTTCTAGGTCAAATCAGTAGTTCTGTGATGAACATACGTTGTTGATTGGATAAGCTGCTAAGGGGATACACTCAAGCAGGTCCTCTAGGGAAGACTACGATAACAAATAGGGCTAGGATTGACAATTCTGTGATAGAACATACATTGCCAATTAGGAAACTACTCAAGAGGATTCACTCAAGTAGAGGCCCTAGGATAAGATAGATCAAGGCACTTTGTGATGAACAGTGAGTACCAAGATATAGTACTTTTTGATGAACAGTGAGTGTCACTAGGATAGAAGCAACACTTTGTGATGAACAGTGAGTGTCACTAGGATAGAATACCATATGCACTTAGATAAAAAGTAGCATTTTGTGATGAACATTGAATGCCACGATGACTGACATGATTGATTTGCTTGACTACAGGAGTATTTGCCTATGTTGGAGTCATAGGAGAGATTCCCATCGATTTAGAGGTTGCGACTTGAGCTAACCTTCGAGGACCGAGCAGCTATTGAGGCTATGGGTCTGAGACATATTCTGTATGTGCCTGAGTTTCGAGCGAACATGGGACTGCTGACTGCACTGGCAGAGAGGTGGCACTCCGAGACTTGCACCTTTCATTTGTCGATGGGGGAGATGACAGTCACCCTCGAGGATGTATACAAGATCCTAAGGATACTGATAAATGGGGAGTTGATTCCCTACGATCGAGATGGAGATAGGGAGGCCCTGAGACAAGTGTTCCAGGACCCAGGACTAGAGATGAGGGTAGGACATGTGGCTTGGGACACCATGACAGCTACAGGATTAGCGCTGCCAGCAGTGATAGGAGGAGCGATCAGTGGGTTCTTGTGTCCTGATAGAGCGACACGAGGGTTGGCTATGGGCTGGGGAGGTGCATTGGAGACACTGGTGACACAGCACACTAGATATGCCTGGGGACTGTGTGTGCTAGCACACCTGTATTACGAGCTACATCAGTTTGTGTACCACGAGTCAGTGGGATTGGGCTGCGGGGTCACATTGTTACAAGTGTGGGCCTATGAGCATCTACCAGTGATGAGACCGATACATTTTAGGGGCAGAGGTCACAGACGCAGTTTGGTACACTTGTACGACATGATCACTTCGCAGCCACGGATTGGCAGGTTAGAGCACTGGCAGTGGGTGATTGATGACATTGATATGGTTATATGGAGGCCATACCTGGGATGTGAGCAGTGGGAGGATGATACAGTAGAGCTACCCTACACCTTCCGGAGCAAGTATCTGATTGGGCGGATGCCCTATGTATTGGAGAGGCAATTAGTGGATAGGGTGGGCAGACAGTTCGGTAGGATCCAGCGAATGTCATGGGGTTCAGGCATGTATGCACGGACTATCAGGGATTAGGCGTAGTTTGGACCCTTATTATCATATGATCATGTTGTTACACAGCTAGTGGAGATGATGCCCTTACCCTGGGATATGTGGCCAGAGATTGAGGATGCCGACATGGATGCCGAGTACACAGCATATTGGGCCGAGCATCCATTCCCATGCCTGACGAATCCAGAAGAGCTACTAAATGGAGATGGTAGTGGGGATGGTGATGATGATGGAGATGATGGGGGTAGAGGCTGACGGAGGAGGAGAGGGGCAGTTGGAGAGAGGAGGGTGGCACCGTGGAGGGAGGGTGGAGAGGACAGGCAGGCTCGGTTGGTGAGGGGTCGCGGTGGATTACCGCTATAGGTGTCAGTAGCACAGGGTCCCAGATAGGTGCAAGTACAAGGATAGGTACAGGGACAGATACAGGGATAGGCACCAGTATAGGCACAGGCACAGGGGCAGGCACCCGTATAGGGGGAGCCATAGGCAGAGGAGGATGAGTTGACAGAGCTGAGGGAGATCTGCCAGGGACAGGCAGATGAGATCTAGGACCTAGAGAGGGAGAGGGATAGGCTCAGGAGATAGCTCAGAGATACTGAGTGGGAGCGAGATCAGGCCATTCAGTGCTACACAGAGGTTGAGACAACACTGAGGGCTGGGAGGCAGGTGGCAGAGGACACAGGGGCTGGATATGCCTACGTCCTGCAGGCAGGGGAGGAGATTGCCTATTGGTAGAATCTCTATTATGGTGCGGTGCTAACTGATCAGCGGGCGAGGAGCTTCCATAGACCATCGCGGACAGCGATAGCTACGGGAGGGAGCCGGAGGAGACAAGCGTCTAGTGGTGGGGTTATGGGTCCTCCACCACCACCAGATAGAGGGGACAGGAGGATGATCCTGGGGCAGGTCCTTCGGGGGCTCAGATTCCATCGAGGCCAGGTGGCTCCGAGGGAGGGAGTTCATCATAGCCGTAGAGGGCTCCTTATGTATCAGTATTGTATCATTTTTGTATGATGATGTAGACACCTTCGGGTGATTATAGCCATATGTATTTTGACATCATTGTATCATGACACTTTATATATATATGAGATGATTCATCTTTGCGGTAGCTATATGCATGTGTACCTATGTGATGAGATGTTTCATGATGTATGTTTTATGCGATGCTTATGACATGGATGCAAATATGTAGATGAGAAAATGCAATATTTTTGTATTCTTTTTGTTTTATATATGTTATGCAAATGCAAATGTGAATGTATGTGTAGTCACATAAATCTGTCCACTTAATTAAATGAATATTTAGTATTTATTTGATTATTTAACCATCAATTAATAATTAATTAAATTAATATATTTAATTAATTCATCTTAACCCTCTTCTCCTATTAATTAAATAAATTATTCAATTTATTTGATTTAATTCACTTAACCAAATTTAAACCATTAATTAAATAAATAAATCATATTTATTTAATTAAATATTCTTACATTTAAATAAATTAATATTTATTTAAATCCCCCAAAATCCCACCTCTCACATTTAAATAAATTAACATTTATTTAAATCACCTTTATCCTCTACCCACTTGCATTTTCCTACAAATGCAAGTTGCACAACTATTTTAAATAAATCGTTTATTTAAATCACCTTTATCCTCCACCCACTTGCATTTTCCTACAAATGCAAGTTGCACAACTATTTTAAATAAATTATTTATTTAAAATCCTATTTATCCTCACCCACTTGAAACCTTTAATGGTTTCCCTTAAAGTCTTCAAACTTGACGACTTTAAAGTCTTCAAACTTGATGGCTTCCTTCTATAGTCTTCTTAAGCCTTTAATGGTTTCCCTTAAAGTCTTCAAACTTGATGGCTTTAAAGTCTTCAAACTTAATGGCTTCCCTTAAAGTCTTCTTAAGACTTTAATGGTTTTCCTTAAAGTCTTCAAGAAGCCTTTAATGGTTTCCCCCAAAGTCTTCAAGCATTTTAATGCTTTATCTTCCTTTTTCTCATTTAAATAAATTAATATTTATTTGAATATTTATCCAAATGCAAATTACACCATTTAATTGAAATAAATGATTTTATTTTAATTGAAAATACCAAAATTCCTCCCACTTGCATTTTCCTACAAAATCCACTTGCATGCCTAAACCCCTTCTATATTCTTCTAAACCCTTCCTAATTAACCTAATCCATCCCCTAAATATTGTCACATTCCTAAGCAAATTGAAGTCACTTCTCAAAGACTCCAAAGTCTTTGAAAAGCAATTAATGATTTGTGTGTTCAACAAATTAGCCTCTAAAGTCTTCCAAACCACTTATGGCTCTTACATGACCATTAATGGTTAATTCCACTTACACCCATGGTTAAGGACTTTGACCCCTAACTTAACCCTCATGTAACCCATGTGTCTCTTCAAAGCATTTATTTCTTTGACTAGGGTAACCGTCATGTCCCCTCAAGCATTTAATGCTCCTTATATCTCCTCTCAAGCCTCCTTATGGTGACACTTGTCAAAGTGGGATTGGGTTGAAAGTCTCACATGGATTGAATATCTTTCAATCCTAACCCTTGTTAAGATTACTCAATCTTAACCCTTCATTTCTCCATTTCTTCTATAAATAGAACCCTTCTCCTCAAGCAAAAAAAGGAAGCATTAGAGTATTGTTGTTATATTGGTATTAGCATAGAGCTTTTTCATAGCTTCACTATCTACACTTGCATAGCATTTGCTTATCATATTCAACCATCTTGAATCTCCATATGGCATCCATGGCTAGCGCTAAAAGCTGAGAGCTACACTCATTTGGGACTTGGAGAGGAGAGGAACAAGGGAGGAGCAACTATGAGCATCTTGATTAGCTATTTTATTCTATGTTTATATGCTTTCTATTTCATGCTTAATATCTCTCTTGATATGCCTGTTTAGGATAATCTTTTGTTGCTAACACTAATGTTTGTTTCTTGTGCTCTTGTGTGTGTTGCCATCAAGCAGATTTTCTAATCCTTTTTGCAGAGCATCAATATGTAATGTACATGAATATGATAATGCAAATGTAAATTGTGCTAATAGGTGTTGTGTGCAGGATGTGATGCAATTGTGATATCTATATATATGTATGAAATGCTTAATATGTGATAATGTAGGTGCAACTACATGAAATGCAAATGTTTTTGGTGTGTCATTATACTCAGTCATGTGACAGCAGGCTACGCGGACTCAAGAAGGACGATGGAAGTCAATCAAGAAAGGGGGATGGAAGATAGAAGATATGAAAGTGAAAGAAGCTTCTTGTGCATTATCATCATTGAGCTTTATTATGACAAGTAGGTTATGAAAATCGAGGCATATGTTCGACCCAAAAAGTCATTGTACCTGTTTGCATGGAGATAAGATAGTCACAAACAAGGAATGCCCCAGTTCACACTAGACTCATAGTGTCCTCATATCCTTGGACAAGTCATAGCATTACTAAGAGACAATCCACAAACAACAAATACAAATTGGTTACGATACCCCATCCTCGCCTTTCTAGTCAAAGACATCCTAGAGATAAAATCTCTAGTCAGAGACATCCTGGAAAAGCTAAAAGACATGTCACCAAAAGATAAAATCAAAAGAAAACCAAGACTCGACACCAACATCCATTGTAGTCCTCAAGTTTAGTGTCTCTTGTCACTTGTATAAGTCTTATTTGATTGTGGTCACAATGTTTACTTTCACAAAAAGGATAGATAGCACAGAACCATATGTTGTCTAAGTCTGTTGAAAGATTTGATTTGTTGAAGCCCATTGTTGTTGTTGTCTCATTTGAAACTGACTGAATCCATGAAACTGATACTTTATTGTGGAGAAAATGAAACTTTATTGTGGATTGGCGATGCAGATGCTGCTTTATTGCGAATTGTGCGCAAATAGACTAAAGGAAGCTAGAAGAAACTATACTCCTCGAAACATGTGATGTTCTCAGTTCCACACCCATCACTAGATGTAGGATTTGCCTTAGCCACAGATAGGATCTGATTTATTATGGATGGAAAAGGAGTGAAAAGGGAGGTTTATTATGAATGGCTAACCAATCTTAGGTAGATCAATAACAAGCCATGATGGGAATGGGTAAGTTTATTATGGATGAATAGGTTGTGAGTGTGTGCAAAGTGAAAGGATGAGCAATGTCTCCACACATGGCGCTGGTGACCCAGTTTTCACCATGGTACTTGCCCAGGGCGCCATCGAAATGGTTTTCACTGTTGGACAAAATTATTTCTCTTTACTTTTTTCGATTTTTCAATGTTTTTTGTGTCACAAGGCGCCTGTTTGCTAGGTTTTCACCAAGTAACGATTTTTTTTGTTTTATAATTTTTTTTGTATTTTTGAATTTTTGAATTTTTTTGTATTTTTGAAATATTTTAATTTTTTTGTAATTTTGAATTAGGATATTCTGAAGAGCTATGTGTAAAACCTGCGAAGGTGCATGCTATTGATGGGATCTTCCAAAGGTTCACCTTCTGTAGTTGAGAGCTGATATGCCCCAGATCCATATGTTGTTGTAATGATATAAGGACCAAGCCAATTTGGTTCGAACTTGCCCTTCTCTCTGTCTTGCTGATTTTTGGGGTTTTCTTTGAGAACCAAATCACCTACCTCAAATGTATGAGGCTTGACCTTGTGATTGTAGTTGCGACTCATTCGTTGTTGGTAAGCCTTGAGATGATTAAAAGCAGTTTGTCTTCGTTCATCTAGTAGTTCAAGCTCTTGTAAGCGAGAGACCCTATAGTCTTCATCACTGATGATGTTTTGCAAAGAGACCCGTAAAGAGGGTAGCTTAACCTCAATAGGCAAGATGGCTTCAGTGCCATAGACAAGTGAATAGGGTGTAGCTCCTGTAGGTGTGCGGACACTTGTGTGATAGGCCCAAAGTGCAGGATTAAGTTGGATATGCCAATTACGGCCAACGTTGTTGACTGTCTTTTTGAGGACTTTAAGGATTGTCTTATTAGACACCTCAGCTTGACCATTACCTTAGGGGTAATATGGCGTGGAGAAATGATGGGAAATATGGAAGCGGTCACAAAGTTCACGAACATCCTGATTTTTGAAGGGACGCCCATTATCAGTGATAATGGAAACAGGAATACCGTATCGGCAAATGATATAGTTGAGGATGAACGTAGCAATCTATTTTCCAGTGACTTGTGTGAGAGGTACAAATTCAATCCATTTTGTGAAATATTTTGTAGTAGTGATAATGAATTTATGACCATTGGAAGGAGGAGGGTG
Organism: Cryptomeria japonica; assembly: GCF_030272615.1. Classification (NCBI taxonomy): domain Eukaryota; kingdom Viridiplantae; phylum Streptophyta; class Pinopsida; order Cupressales; family Cupressaceae; genus Cryptomeria; species Cryptomeria japonica. The sequence goes on along the minus strand of NC_081413.1, from coordinate 725,777,814 downwards.
AATCTTTCCTATGAGATCGAGTCCCCACTGACAAAAGGGCCAAGGAGACGCAATTGGTTGAAGTTCTTGTGCGAGCGCATGTATGAGGTCTCCATGAATTTGACATTGCTTACATTTCTTGACAAACTGATATGAGTCCTTTTCCATATTGGGCCAGTAATATCCCGTCCTGATGAGTTTCTTGGCCAAGGTAGGACCACTAGCATGTGGACCATATATCCCTTCATGTAATTCACGTAACGCAATCTGAGCTTCGTCACTTTCTAAACATCTAAGAAGAGTGCCATCTAGACCTCGCCGGTATAGGATATCAGCTAAAATGACATATCAAGAGGATTGGCGAATGAAAGTGCAAAGTTAGTTATTTGATAGATCAGGAGGTAGGGTATTGTCACGAAGGTATGTGAAAATGGAACCATATAACTGGGACTCGGGACCGACAACACATATCGTCTCAGTAGGAATGATCTCATATGAAGGAACCAAAAGGTTATCCACCAAGAACTCATAGCGGGTCTCATTTGGAGGTAGATCGATCAGTGAAGCAATTGTAGCCATGGCATCTGTGGCGCGATTCTGCTCTCTTGGTATCTACTCAAAATCTATCTTTGTGAAGTGTTCTTTCAGGTCATCCATCATTTGTTTGTAAGGCATTAATTTTTCATCTTTTGTTTGGTAATCATCAATAGCTTGACGGATTACAAGTTGAGAGTCCCCAAAAACACGAAGTTCCTGGATCTTCCACTGAACTGCGATCCGTAATCCAATTGTTAATGCCTCATATTCTGCTATATTGTTAGGTCAAGGAAATGATAAGCGGTATGATTTTGGTATAGAATCCCCTTGAGGAGTTATAAAGAGGATGCCAGCTCCTACCCCATGCTGTGTGTATGAGCCATCAAAGTACAGTTGCCATGGCTTTGCATGTGACATTGTTAAAATGGATTCATCTGGAAATTCTGAACTTAGAGGAACATCATCTATCATGGGGGAATCTGCTGATTGATCTGCAATGGCTTGTCCTTTTATTTCTTTTCTGTCCACATACTTGATGTTGAATTCACTCAAGATCATTACCCATTTGGCTAGTCACCCAGTAAGTGTTGCTTTATTGAGAAGGTATTTCAAGGGATCAATTCTTGTGACCAACTTAGTCTTATGAGTGAGCATGTAATGTCGTAATTTCTGTGAAGCAAAGACCACGGTGTAACATGCACGCTCAATTGGTGTGTAGTTTAGCTCATATCCCACCAAAGTGCGACTGATATAGTATACTGCTTTTTCTTTGCCCTCAGCAACTTGTTGTGCTAAGAGTGCCCCCAGTGCTATTGAAGTAGCTGATATGTATAGTAATAGAGGCTAATCTGGAACTGGTGGCATCAGAACTGGCGGATTCAGAAGATAATCTTTGAGTTTTTGGAAAGCCTGTTGACAGTTATCATCCCATTTGAATTTGATATTTTTATGTAGCAGGTTCTGAAAAGGATTACATTGATCTACAAGTTGTGCTATGAATGTTCGAATGGACTGGAGTCTCCCTTGTAAAGACTGAAGTTGACTGATATTTCTTGGTGGTTGCATCTCCAGGATGGCCTTGACTTTTGCTGGATCAGCTTCAATTCCTCTTTTTGATACAATGAATCCTAGGAGCTTCCCGGAGGTTACTCCAAAGACACATTTCTTGGGGTTTAATCTTACTTTGTATTTTTCCAACCGATCAAAGACGACTGAAAGTATGTCCAAATGTGTATTTCTGTCTATTGATTTTCCCAAGAGGTCGTCGACATAATCTTCCACAGTTACGTGCATGAGATCGTGAAAGATAGTAGTCATGGCTCTTTGATATGTAGCACCTGCATTTTTTAGCCCAAAGGGCATGACAAGTGAATGATGTTTTGTGTTGATCCTCAGACACGATCTTTATTTGATTATAACCAAAGAATCCATCCATCAACGATAACATTTCATGACTTGCTGTGAGATCTACAATCAAGTCAATATTTGGTAATGGGAAGTCATCCTTAGGACAAGCTTTGTTGATGTCTCTAAAATTTGTACATATTCTAATGCTGTGATCTGGTTTACTGACAGGCATTAAGTTGGAGATCCATTCAGGATAATCAATTGGGCGTATGAATCCGACATCCAATAATTTCTCAAGTTTTGCTTTGACTAGTAATGCCACTTGTGGATGCATCTTTCTTAATTTTTGTTTCACTGGTTTTGCCCTCGGTTTAACTATCAAATGATGCATTACCAAATCCGGATCCAATCCAGGCATATCAGCGTATGACCATGCAAAGTTGATTTGTCGTTCTTTGAAGAAACTTATGAATTTTGACCTTTCTGACTCCGTCAAAGATTGGGCTAGGAATATGTTGTGTGGAACTTCCTCTGTACCAATGTTTGTTTTGATAGTCTCCTCTACCAACATGGATGACTTTTCCTCATATGATGCTGGAAGAATGTCGAGCCTTCCATCTTTAGGTGCCTCAGAGAGGTTTTTGCCCTTAGATATGTCCTTTCTTTTTACTTTTTTGGGGTCAGAAAGCGCCACAGTGTGGTTTTCGCCATAAGACCCTTGGTTTGTTCTTATTTTCACATTTTTGCGACTAGAAGGTCCGATGCCCTCACCAAAATATGCCATGCTATTGAGTTCTATAGTGTATCCTGCTTTATGGTCCCTAGGGGGAAGATCATCTCGTATGCCAAGATAGTAAATAATAGCTTCATCATTTTGGAATGTGTCAAACTGTGCAGGTCCTTCATGATCCCAGTCAATGAGTTGGTGGTGAATGAGGGAAAGGCCTTTAATGTCTTCGAAGTTAGCAGGGCTAAGAGTGAAGATGCAGTTATATTCGGGTATGTCAAGGTAATTATCGAGGTCATCGATGGCACTCTCCTCATGAGTCTCAATCACAACCGAATCCAAATTATCATCACTAGTAGCGCATTCTGGGACAGGTGTTCTCATCCTATGTGATTTCAACCTAGGACCTTGAGACAAGAACTGTGTGGAATCCTCATGGGTTGTTTCTTGACCAACTTTGAATCTTTTATAAAATTCCTCTTCTTCTGTGGGTTCATCTGGCTCTCTGAATGTCTCGGTGAGCTCATAGTCACTGGAGGATTTGTCTGAACCCCATTCCCATTTGTTGGAGTCTGTGGAATAGTGATCCTCTTGTTGAATTTTGTCAACTTTGATTTGTAAGGCTTCTGTTGTCCTTTGAGTGTGGACCTTGGAAGTCAGGAAACCAAGTCCCTTTGAGCGTTCCTTTTTGAATGTCAATTCAGGTTGTAAAGGTTCAATGATGCCTTCCTTTCGTAACCCAAGAGGGCTTTTTCCATCATACCCGAATTTTTGTAGGATCTTAAAACCTTTGCCATATTTCTCACATGGTAGACTGATGTGATCTTGTGTATCATCTTCAATGTCTTTGTAAAGCATTTTGTATAAGTCTTCCTCTTCCAGTTCGCCCCATCTTTGAAAGGTAGTAGGATCCCATTTGAGTACAATGATGGATACTTGCTTGTTAGGATGTGGTCTTCCATATTCTTTTGGTGAACTCATGACTTGTTGTAAGTACATGGTCTGATTTAAAGTGTATTCCCCCATGCCCTTGTCCTGAATTTGCCTTTAAGCTCACCTTGTTTTGATGTCAAAGGTTTTAATGACTCAGGATCAATGTATGCCGAAGAAGGAACAGCTTCGCGATTACTGGGAATGATGGTTTCAGTTTTTCATCTCAGGTTATTGTAGTATATAAACGGATTAGGATCACCATTAACTGTTACCTCCACTCCATTGTGAGGAAACTTAATGCATTGGTGATATGTAGATGGGACTGCCCTCATTTCATGAATCCAAGGAAGCCCTAGCAATATGTTGTAAGTGAGATCTAGGTCTAGGACTTGACAAACCACATCCTTCGTAACTGGCCCAACTCTGAGAGGTAAGGTGACTGTGCCCTTCAACGATCGCTCTTCATCATCATATGCCTTGATGGTGATTTGATTTGTAGAATTCACAGCTTTATCAGAATATCCCAATTGTTTAATTGTGCTCAATGTACAAATGTTTAGACCAGCTCCTCCATCTATCAAGACTCGTTCTATTCGATGTTTGTGTATGAAGGCTTCAATGTGTAGTGGTGCATTATGTGGCTGACTTACGGAGGCATCGTCAACTTCTGTGAATGTAAGGGAATGTGGAATGGAAAGGTATCCCACCATGGCTTGAAACTGGTCTACGTTCAGATCAGTAGGAACGGCAGTGTCTCTCAATATTTTGTCAATAATAGCTTTATGTGCGGGGGATATGCGTAAGAGCTCAAGGATGGAGATGAGCGCGAGTGTCTTCCCTAACTGTTCTACAAGGTTGTACTCAGGCTTAGTTGATGAAGAAGCGGTGTTTTTAGTTGGAGCACCTTGCAAAGTGATTTTACCTCGATGGGTTGTAACATGACATTCAGAGGTAGGTTCGGAAGAAGATCCAACACCTTTTAGGACAATCTTGGGTCTCTGGGTAGAATTCTCAGGGGTTTTGTCCTTGATGATAATGGTAGAGACATAATTGTCCATCGAGATGTGATTGATGGTTGAATCATAGTTATAAGATGCTCTGGTATAGTTGGTTTGATCATCTGTGACTTTAGCTTTTCCTTTGTCATGTTTTGGGAATGGTTCCTTAAACATTTCATGTTCTTGATTGGATGAGTGTCCTTCAATCTCAATGTCACCTCTATCATTGAGATCCTGTATGATGTTCTTCAGTCGACGACAATTTCCTGTCTTATGACCCTTGCTCTTATGAAATTCACAATACTCATCATCATTCCACCAATTTGGTTTAACCTTTGGTTCATATGGAGGAAAATCTGGAACTGTGATTACCTTGTTTGCCACTAGCTTCTTGAAGACTGACTCAAGTGGTTCTCCCAATGGGGTATACTTCCTTCATGATCTGGAAGTTGTTTGAGTATTCACTTGATTGTTTGTAGAACTTGATCCCGAAAAGATGAATTTGGGTCGCACTGTGTTGGCATCAACAACACCATCATTGACTGTGTTCTTGTTTTTATTCCAAAATGTCGGCTTGTCTTTTCCCTTAAAGTCATCTTTGTTTTCCTTGAATATCTTAATGACTCCTTGTTCAATTAGGACCTTCTCTATTGCTAAGCCTTTTTCAATGACGTCCTTGAAGGTAGACAAACAAGCTTTTCTTAGATCATAGCCAATGTCTTTGTTAACATTTTGTGTGAACATCTCTACCATTTGTTTTTGTGGAATTTCACAAGAGCATCTGTTGGCTAGATTTCTCCATCTCTGTAAAAATGATGCAAAAGACTCTCCCTCTTTTTGCTTGGTGTTGCACAAAGTAGTGACTGATATGTTTGTCTCTATGTTGTAGGAGAAATGTTGAATAAATGCCTCTGCTAAATAACCCCATGACATAATACCAGGTGGAAGTTGGGAGAACCATTCCATAGCTTGATCACCTAGGCTTTGTGGGAATAATCTCATCAAATATGTCTCTTCTACTGCTACCTCAATGCAAGCTATGAAAAACTGTCTTATGTGTGCCTTAGGATCCCCTTTTCCTCTATATTTATCAAATTTAGGCGTCACAAAGTGTGTAGGAAATGGAGGCATTGGAATGCTCTTGTCAAATGGATCAGGACATATGTCTCTCATTGTGTATGTTGGCTTTGGTGTATTTATGTCCTCCATTTTCTTTTGTAAGTCCCTGATTTGTTGCTCCAAATTGCTCTTAGGTGGAAATTGACTTCTTGGAACATACCCCATGCTTGAGGCACAAATTGGAGGAGGAGCATGTTGCATATATGGATGATATTGATCATACACATGTTCATATGGAGGAGGTCTATAGTGATACTGCGTATATGGACCACTTGTTATAGATTCATGTTGAGGAATGAAATATCTATTTTGTCCATGTATACCATACTCTACAAGCATGTCATGTTCTAATGTGTTGCCCCCAAATTTGACACGGGGTTTCCTTGTGTCCAAATTTTGAGCATGCCTTTGAACATCCAATTGCTTTGGTGGTTGATCCTTAGCATTGGTATGTGATTGAGCATATTTCTCTGCATAAGACTTCCATAATGGTCTGCGAAGGTGAGTATCATATGATTGACCATGTGTGTATGGGACCTCTGGTTTTTGAAACAAAGATGATGGTGATTCAGGTACCATATGTGGTCCTCTATTGCCTCCACTATTAGGCCTCCTTTGATCCATGTTGGAGTGAGTTTGTTGCAAAGGTCGATTTTCCATTATTTGAGACATGTCAAAATCATGAGGGATCTTGGCTCCACTTTGTGCCATCATTTGTAAGAAGTATTGTCTATCCCTCCTCATTATTTCCTCAATCAGTCGATTGAAGCGAGGGTCCATAATGGATTCTTCCACATCTGCTGAATGTACGGAAAAGTTGTCCATATTGTCATTATGTGTATCATTGTTGTTTGTAGTGTCCATGTTCTCAACATTTGGAATGTTTCTATAGGCATCCATGTTAGGTAATGTGTTATGATCAGTATTGAAAAAGACATCATTGTCATACTCATAGACACTCATGTTTGCAGACTCTTGAGCCTCTTTAGTTTCTCTCCTAGATTTTTGAAGATGGGTTTCAACAATGAACTAGGTATTGACCGAGATGTGTGAGACTAGATGAAAAATGGAAAAAGTATGGAAGACCAAGAGTTGGATGGAATGTAAATGAATCTGAGGTGTACTTGCAATGTCCAAAGTGTAAGACCAAGTATGTATGTAGTAGAGTAGGTGTGACCTCCAAAGAGAGGATAGTTTCTCTTGATGAGGTAAGTTGACCTTGACTCTAAGTAAGACCAAATGAGACCCAAAGGTGATAGACCTTGATGAGGGACCACTTAGCAAAGTGTTGTTGTATGTAATGTGTTGACAAAGTATGATGAGGACAAGCAAGTGACCTTTTGACTCAAGTTCAGACAAATGTGAATGTAATGTGAGGTGTAAAGCAATGATGGACTTTGTGAGACCCAAAGACAGGTTGAATGCTAAATGAAACCCTGGAGAAATGACCTAGGAAGCTCAAGAATTCCGAAACTGACTGTGTTTGTTTGCTGGACTGTAAAAGTTTTTCAATTCTAAACACAGACGCGCCTGTATACTGCACAGATGCGATTTCCTGACACAAACATGGTTCTATTTAACATAGACGTGTTTCTGAGATTTTTGTAAAGTGCACTGTTGATTTTGGAAATACAGACGCATTTCTGCCCTTCACAGACATGGTTATACAACACAGATGCTATTATGTCAGACACAGACGCGTTTCTGCAAAATTTGTGCAATTTTTTTCAATCTATGAATTTATTTTGTTGTGACCAAATCTGACTGTTTGACTATTTTTTTGTGACAAGAGGACACAGTGTTGATGAACACTCAATGTTCGCAAGTGTCTAGACTCAAAATGACTCCAAGAAAAGTGTGTTGTTTGATGTAAAAATGTTTTGCATACACTTGAAAACACAAAAGACACAATGTTTTACTGTTTGGTCTTGAATGTTTTGAATGTTTAAAATAAGTCAAGCACAATTCTTATGGCTCGCCAAGACAATAATTGTTGATCCCACATGAGGTTTTACCCCTGAGGCTACGCTATTCAGAGCGGATACTTAGATGCTTGACCTCACTAGCTCCACCCTCGACACTCACTTCTCGGGTCAGCCAAGCATCAGTTCGCACGAAAACTCCCCATGGCGAACTTTGTATCTCTACTAAGAACCGTATGTGTGGGCCGCTACCAGAGGTCCAACCTCCTGCCTCAACAACTAGAAGGATTTTGGCTTCTAAAACAAAAAGGTGATAGTAAGGGCATCAGCTCGTGTGGCCATACATGCAGCACTTTCAGCTCTGTAAATATAGAAGGCTCCCAGCCAGTAGGGGTTACGCCCTACAACTGATCAAATAAATTTGATCAAACGGGTTTATGGGGAGACATAGTGTCGGTATGAACTAATCAGCACACGTTATCCATAGTTTTCACCATGAATACAGTTGTTTATAGTGGTTCGGAAGAGGTGGGTTTTCCTCGCTACCACTTGGGTCGTTCTCTTCTCACTAGTAGTCCTAATGACCACACAGGAAGACAGGCCCTCTAAAGATTAAACAAAAAGAGCCTATTGCTCAAGACACAAAAGACAATGATTCACTTTTAGTGTACCAATTGAAGTGTTTGCTAGTCTATTGAAAACAAAGCACACAATAAAAATCCAAAAAACCTTTGCCAAGGACCTGCACCAAAGAGTTGTTAGTAGTTTGGATTGTTTCAAATAATCACCCCTTCTTGCAAGCACACAAGTTAGGTAAATTTTAAATCCAAAAGACTTTGTGAAAATAGGGGCCTTCAACAAAACGTTTTTGCTTTCAAGACAAGCTGCACCAATTTCGTTAGCTAGATCTGAAAATGTTAGCTCAAAATAAACCAAATCTGAAACCTTAAATGCAAAAACCCAAAACCAAATCAATATACCCCCAAAAAAATTGAAACTGATGCGCACAAACGCAGTTACCTTCAACACAGACGCGACTTCGTGACGCAGACGCGGTTCTGTGAGACACAGACATGGCTCCACAACCCAGACGCGACTTCTAGACATAGACACGCCTAAAAACACCTCAAATGGGACTGAAGAACACAAACGCGGTTTCCGGAATCTGCAAAATAAAATACTGTCGATAACATAGACGCGGTTCTAGATGTCGCAGACACGCCAGAAAATAAAAAACGCTATCCGAAAGTACACAGATGCAAAAATATCAAAATGCTGTCGAAAATGTCAGATCTGCAACTTCAAAACACAAAATCTGCAACAATGATGTTAAATGCAAAAAGGGACAAGAGTCCCACCGAGCATGCCAAAATGTATATGGTGAAAATGGATAACAATAATAACAATATTGAAAGGCTAAATGAGTTCAACCACAAAACCCTAGCCTAACAACAACAAAGATCCACCATAACATATGAAGATTACCTAAGACAATGCAAATCAAACGAAATCACAAAGATTATACCATCACATGTCCAATAGGGTTTGGATCTCCATTCTTCCTATCTCCATTGATCTTGCTTGATATATTTGCTCTCAGATTTTATGTGCACAAGAGCTCAACAAAGAACGGAATGTGGTTGCAAGTAGGATCATAGTGTAGTCAAGTCATTAAGATGATTGATTAGGGGTTTGATAATGAAGGAAGCATCTACTTATATAGAAGACACTATATGAAATGGAGGGATAAGATTGAGAGGTGTAAAAGGAGGTCGGCTATGATCAGAGGGTAGGTAAAAGAAATAATAAAATAATGAAAGGGGTAGGTAGTGTATGAATTAAGAGATGAATGACATGTGTCATGGGTAGAAAAGGTTAATGAATTAATTAAATAAATAAAGATTTATTTAATTAATAGAAGAAATGGGATCAATTAAATAAATAAGATATTTATTTAATTTAGGAAAATGATAATTTAAATAAATAAATGTATTTATTTAAATGAGAAATAAGGCTAGAAGAGGATAAATGAATTAATTAAATAAATAAGGATTTATTTAATTAATAGAAGAATTAGGCTTAGATAATTAAATAAATAAAATATTTATTTAATTAGACATGACAATTTTGGGTGTCTACAATATTGTTAGAAGAATGTTGAACCAACATAAAGAATTGGACGTTGTTATGCTTCAAGAAGTCAAGGCCATTAATTTCTCATTGGATGTTAATTTGAATTTGTTTGGAAAGATGCTCTAAAGTTCTATAGCAAACATGAAAAGGGGAAGGAGGGAGTTGTGATCCTCATCAATCCCAAATGGAAAGATTCAATTGTGTGTTCTGAAATATCCCCATGTAACAAAGCAATATGGGTTTTCGTTAAAAATGGTGAAAACACTTTTGGTATTTGTACAGTTTACACTCCTAATGATTATAGGGAGAGAGCCAATATATGGCAATGGCTCGCATCCGTACCAGACATCCCATGGATCATGGGAGGAGATTTTAATATGATTGAGCACCAAGAGGATAAGATGGGAGGTTATAACTTGGATTGGAAAGGCGGAGAGAAGATTAATTGGGATAGACTGAAAGGGATGAAAAGACTATATGATCTGTTAAAAGGTATGAGATATTCCCACAAAGGAATTTGGTTTACCCGGTGTAACTACCAAAAAGGGCATAATAGGATCTACTCTAGACTTGACAAATTTTATGCCAATAAGGATTTCTTTTTCTTTGCTCCGTATCAGCAAGGTTGCCCGGTGGGGGTCTAGCCTTCCTCTCTTTTTTATCATCACCTCATTATTGCCCAACTTTTGTCAGAGACTGTATCAAGGATCAGATTGAGGGCAATAACACTTTTTTTCTCAACACAAAACTGTTAGAAGATCATGATGTTCTCGCTACTATCCACATTGTCAGGCTCTTTAACAGATGGAATTCTCACTCTAATTCCTATATTACAAGATGGAACGCCTCTATGACCAGTTGGAAAAATGTCCTTAAGACTGTGGGAAAAAAGAAAGCCAATGATGTGAGAAAAATTGAACTTATCCTCACTTCCAATCTGCACAAGGTGGAAGAACGGATCCAAAATGACCCGAGTAGTGATGTCCTTTCCCATTCGGTGGCTATGGATAGAGATAAACTTAGGAAATTGCAACATGATAGAGCATTAGGAGCAAGTGTGAGAGCCAAAATGCAATGGTTGCGTCAGGGAGATAAAGGTTCTAAGTATTTATTTAAGTTTCTAAAGCAGAAACCAACTAGAGAAAGAATCAATAAGTTGTAGGTAGAAGACAAAGAGATCTCTAGTGGGGAAGGCATCATGGCAGAATTCATGATCTTTTACCAAAATATTTTTTCATCTGAGGACTCACCTACCTCCCTTATTGTCGGGGAGAGATTTCCCTCTCTCATTCCTAAGCTTCTTTCACCTAAAGAAAATCAGAGGCTAAATCATCCATTTTCAATGGAGGAAATCAAGAGAGCCATTAACTCACTTCACAATGATAAGGCCCCAGGCCCTAATGGGCATTCCATTGAATTCTCAAAGTCAATATCAAATGGATTGCAGATGACGTGCTGGAAGTGTATAAGGAAGCCACTGAGCAAGGTTCCCTTGGGGCTGATATTAATAGAGGCCTTATTAAATTGTTTCCTAAAGAGGATGACAAGACTCTCATAAAAAAATGGAGGCCTATCACTCTCCTCAATGTTTCTTATAAAATTCTAGCCAAAATGCTAGCTATCAGACTGGAAAATATCCTTCCTAGATTTATATGTGCCACTCAGACATGCTTCATCAAAGGTAGATACATACTTGAAAACCTGATCACCAGTTGGGAGGCAATGGAATGGGCCAATGACTTGGGTCAGAAGGTAGCCATGTTTCTTCTTGACTTTGAAAAGGCCTATGGCAGGGTTGAATGGAAATTCATCATCATGATGCTTGAAGCATTTGGTTTTCTCGAGGTATTCTGTCACCTTGTCCAGGTCCTCCTCAAGGATGCCCATGCACAAATTGAAGTCAATGGTTCCATCTCACAAACATTTCAACTTAGTAGATCTATTAGGAAAGGCTATCCGATTTCCCCCACCCTCTTTGTTATTGCCTCAAAAGCTTTGTACTACTTGTTAAGAGATGACACCCTATCTCCTAAAATTAAGGGAATTACTCTACCAGATAAATTAGATGTACTTAACATACAGTTTGCAGATGATACTGCACTATTTCTCGAGCTATCTAAGAGTAAAATGGACTCTTTATCTTTCAAACTTAAGATGTTTTGTGATGCATCTGGTGAAAAAAATTCACAGTCTAAATCCACCCTGCTCAGTTGGTCTAATCACCCCCTAGATTGGCTTGCTACTTAAGGGTTTCAGTGGGGAGGACCTAACAAGATTGTTAGATACCTAGGGATTCCATTCTCTATTTCTCCTTGTCTTAAAGATATGTGGAATTGGATCAAAAGAAAGATTGAAAGGAAACTCACCAAGTGGAATAACCATTACCTCTCACTAGCAAGGAGAATACAAGTCTGTCAAAAAAAATTATCTTCATATAGTATCTACTACGCATCGATGTGGCTGTTTAGTAATTATCAAATTAATGATATTCAGAAAATCATTAGAAATTTCTTGTGGTCGGATGGAAAAGGGAATAGAAAGGTTCATTCAGTTAAGTGGTAGTGGTGTTTGATGGAAAAGGCAATTGGGGGATTGGGGTTGAAGGATCTTAAAGCTCAAGGGACTGCTTTAGCAACTAAATGGATATTCCATGCATTGGAGGGAAATGAGCCATGGAAGATACTTATTAGGAACAATATTAGGTTGGGTGTTCCCAAAACTGCTAAATCTTGGAAATCCCTTCCTCTTAGTGACCTTTTAGCTAGAAGTTTCCCTGTCTCTATTGCGGGCTCATCAGTGTTCAAGTCAATTTGGAGGGCGTGGGAGAGCATTAGGCACAATATAGCTAACAATTGGGCCAGTAGGGATGGTCTCATATGTGGGGAAAGGTCAGTTTGGTGGAATTTATTCAATGGAAAACCCCTAGCCCTTACTCAAGGTTGCTCGACCATAAATTGGGCTAATCGAAGCATTTGCTATTTCAAGGATTTTTTTTGAATAATGATCTCATCTCATGGGATGACCTCTCTGGTAAGTATCACCTCCCCGCATCCAATAAGAGAACTTATAAAATCATGTATAACACGTGTTGCTTTGCAACTTCCCAAAAGATGTGTAACTATTGATAACAAGTTTGTAAATTTCTCTTGGTTTGACGACACTAAGCTATGCAAATTGAAATCCATCTATGTTTATAACTCTCTTATGTACAATGATAGCATTCTTAAGCACATTAACTCTTACTGGTATTCTAATTTAACACCCATGCAATGGGGTAAGTTGTTTAAAATATTTTGGAGCATTCCATTGGCTCTCAAAAAGAAGATATTGAGATGGCTGCTAATGCTTGATAAGATTCCTATCAAACCTGATCATAATAGAGATGTTATTTGTACCATGGATATGTAAAGTTAATGAAACTACTAGACATATATTCTTTGATTGTATCATTGCTAAGGAAATCTAGTTAATGTTTGGATTTTCAATTCCATTGCATGTTAGCCCTCTTGATATTGTTACTGGTTACATTAAAGGCATTAAAAAAGACAACAATTTATTTTGGAATTTGTTATCTTGCGGAATTCTTTGGTATATATGGAAAATCAGAAATGAAGAAAAGTTTTAAAGTAAAGGGAGGCTCCTTATTGAGTCTTGTCATAGACTCACACACTACTTTGTCTCTTCACAAGTGGATTTAGTGATCAAGCTGAACAAGGAGAAATTTCAAAGGTTTTTGAATGACGGCCACACCAGGGTCTTCATCGATGAGCTCTCTCACGGATACACGTGGCATAGACTAAACGTTGAGGGTAATCCTTTTGTCAATGCCTTGGACGCCCTTCTCGAGGAAATCAGGGGCAATAGAGCCTTGATTCGTCAACAGATGATATACTAAGCCAGGATGAGGGATGATCAGAGGTTGGTCTAGATGGAAGGCCCCCGGGATGGGTCGCATGGATCTAAATGTATCTAGACAGTCATTGTACATGTTGTGCACAATTATGTATCTAGTCAGATATATATTATTAGTTAGTCCTTCTTAGTTAGGAGTCTAGTATGATTAGCATACAAAAGTCTGATATGTTAGCATGATTTTTTGAGGCCTTTCAGTCTGTGATGTACTCAGATATGTAATCTTGATTTTTGCTTATAATTAATATAAAAAAAAGTGTCCCAAAATTTAAACTTTGCATTATTGTCCTTTTCATATTACCCTAGATATGAAAACAATTAAATATTAAATACCATAAGACATCAAGGGAAACTACTTTATATGCATATCAATGATCTTGTGAAAACCCATTTCTCCGTTTGTGAGATTTAAACCACCCTCTATTATAAAAAAAGGGTCAAAATATTGTTCTCAAGTCTTCATCATACAAAAATACTTTTGAGTTCTCATTGTTGTATCCCTCTTTGCCACCAGTGAAAATTTCAGCCCAACTTTTTCATGAACTTTTCACTAACCTTAAATTCGTGCAATTTTTAATCCAAACTCTAAATTTTGCATTTCAAGAAACCCAAACCTTAACTTTTTGCACGGAATGTCCCCAAATCCCCACTTTTGCATTTGAAAGTTAAAATTTCTAACTTTCAAATCTCTATTTCAAGAACTTGTAACTGTTTTTAAAGAATCTTCGAAGGGTTGGAAAGTGAGCACAGTGTAGAGGCATCCATTGGGGTATACCGCCATAAACGAATGATACTGGGTTTGGAATTGTACATGCATAGCAATGCATGTATGAAAATCACAAGCTTTTGCAGTAGAAGTACCAGAGAGATATTATCTCACATAGTGCAGTGATATGAAAACACATGCAAATATACAGGGCACATGAACAGGTGTACAGAATGTCCAACAGAAATGTCCTCTCATGGAATGCATTAGCTGCGGGTTGCACAATATAGACGTGGAAAAATCTTAATAAACTTTCAAATAGATGCAATTCGCAAGTTCAAAGCGAAATTCCACAATTTTGCTGGCATCGGTTTCGCCTATGCGTAAACGAGATCTTTGGAATAGCGAACGGATATCCATCAAAGCATAATGGTAAGTGCGAATTGTGGAAATCATAGAGAAAGGCACATGAGCCGTCTACCAACATACCCCAAAGAGATATCATCACATAAAATGCGATGCTTATCAAGGCGTGGATAGATTTGTTGAAGAGCCTTTTGAAACCTTTAAGAAAATGCAATGGGAAGTTGAAGAATGAAACTTCACGACTTATGCCAGCGTATGGGCAGTTTGACAGAAGTCTTGAAACAAATGTGGAGTCCAATCAAGGCGTGAATTGTTTGGAAGGAGTATTTTCAAAATTCTTCTGAATGCAATGATTGTAGAAATGGCGTACTACATTGATACATCTATACAAACACTTAGACCAAGGGAAAATGGTTACAAACATTCTTCAAAGCATATTGGTATGGAGCTTTTTGCCACAAATTAAAGTTAGAAATTCTCTGGTTGGAATGCATACCAAATGTCAAGACATTATCAAGGCATGTGAAATATTTGACGGAATGCCTCTCGAAGTGACCGGAGGATATGAACACAATTTATTTGTTGAAAAAGCTTGAGAAACTTCCAAGCAAACGCAATCGGCAGGGTATAAATCTGAGTTCTAAATTGTTTAATAGACTGCCTCAATGAAGACGTCACGTTGTGGATGTGAATCACAACATGTTGGGGAAGAGAGGTTTTCGTCAGAAAATTTCGAGGAAGTGAAGTTAGCTAGTTTAAAGCCAAATTCCATCTTTTCTTGGCACGGCTCAAAATAAATCAACAGCATCAAAAGAAGAGTGGTCTCGCTGCAACATGCTATGATTACAGGATCTGCACAAAATGGATTATACATCAAGGCATATCGGTGAGGAAACTTTTGTCAGATATCATACTTGAAAATGCTCCAGTAGACATGACTGTGAAATGTGTGCAAGGAAAGAAATGAAATGACTAAGAATTCACAAAATGGATTTTTTAAGAAAGATATGCACGCGAAAGGTAGTATCACAGGCAGGGCGTGTCAATTGTTTGTCAGAATGTCTCAAAGAGACATCGTCCCATGAAATGTAATGATTGCAGGAATTGGGACCTTGAAATAAGTCAATTACGAAATGGAGATTTTGTGAAATGTTTGATGGTTTTCTCTGACTGACAAGCATTTAAAATGTGGAGTTATGGACAAAGCACTTGAATCGCTTGACATAATATCTCAAACAAGACGTCATTTATGAAAATGTAATCATGGTTTACAATGACAGGTTAGCGGATTTGTGGACTGCTTGATAGAATACGTATGTCACATAATGGAATACAATGATCGCAGAATCTGTGCAAATAGAATTATTAAGCTGGCTTTAGAAACTTCAAATCATATTGAATTTTGTAACTATAAAGCCGTCATTTTTGTTTTTGCACCAAAATGGCTACCTTGGTGGTCGTGTACGTGAATGTAGAAGCATAGATAAGACGCATGAATAGTCTGGAAAAAAAACCCTCAAAGCTCCGAAGATGCAAAACGTGGAATCATAGATTTAGTGCCTAAATCGTTTGTCAGAATGAATGTCTCACGGGCATAGCATCTCCAGAAATGCGTTTAGGAATTTTTCAAGCAAATGGGTTTGGCAAGGCAATGCAAAATTCTACAACATTTGTCGCTATAGTGCATGCTCTGCGCACAATGGGAGCTTATCAACAGGTTATAGATATCCGTCAGAGCAAAATGATGGAAAGATATTTAGCAAATATTATAGTTTGAGATGCTCCGGTGAATGGGAATGCAAAATGTGGAATTGTGAATTGTTTCGCAAAGTGCCTTCAAGCATATGTTATCTCACGGTATACCATTGTTGCAGGATTTACACATAATCCATTTGTTGAAAATGCTTTAGAAATTCCAAGCAAAGGTAATGTGGAAACAGAGACAAGGCATTTGATCTGTTTTGACCGAATGTCCCAAAGAAATGGCACCATTTTAGATGTAATGATTTGTTGAATACGCTGCAAAGTAATGGCGCCACGATAATCCATATCAAGGTGATAATTTTGGAGAGCTTGGTGAGGATGAAGAAGGAAATCGAGTTGATTGGTTGGTTTTCGATACTCAAAAACATGATCTACTTAAATGCATTGGAAAAAGAAGAGAAACTACATCATCGAACGAAATTGATGAAGACAGCGATCAAAATTTAGAGCTAGCTTAAGGAGAGGAAAAGCACCTAAGATGTATGTCCTTGAAGGCCAATTTATTATTCAATAATCTGTATGCCAATGATTGATGCCTCAATGTATGAGTAGAGTGCAACACTTGAAATCTTTCAGGATCATGGTTAGCCTCGTGAATTATCTATTTGATTCAAATAGAAAGATGTAAATTTTGTGTTGTTAAATAGTGAAATGGTGTAGAGATGCAGGTTCAAACTAAGCAAACAAAGACAGATAATGCTCACTATCAACAACATTTTTGAGAGGTGTCATAGATGAAGCAGATGGAGAGATGAATAGCTTAGCAAACCAAACTTGACATTTCTTTCAAGTTGCCTTTTGATAAAAGTGACTTAAATGTCACATATTTGTAATAAAGTTAGAAAATAAGTTTTATTTGTTCAAAAGTTGAGAAAAGTCGAACTAAAATAAAGCTTATTTTTTATTTTTTTCAAAATTCAAAGGTAAGTTACGAGGTGGTTAAGAGTTACTTATTTGTGAAGCCTAGAAATGCAAGACTTTTTGCAATGTAAAAGGGGAGACTTTTACAAAGGGGAAACTCTGCAGAATTTTGTAGAGGAACTATGTGATAACTTTTGATGTTTATACCTTTGTACTTAAGGGTTTTTGAACTCGTATATTTTCAAAAGAATGACGAAGAATACATTGAGTTCGTATATCTTGAATGTATTTGTGAGTTTTTGTTACTAATTTCTCGTATGTTGAATTAGTAATCCCTTTATGCATTGGTATAATCCATTGGTTTTCAATTCCATGATCTATGTAATCGATTTGATGAAACCCATCATTTCCAGGTAAGATTGACTTGCATGTGCTAGTGCAACCCATCTCTTTGTATGTTGAGGTTTATTGTACTTCTTTCATCATCATTGCATGTTTCAACCTATTTGGTAATAACCCCTTTTGTAATCGTTATTAGTTGTGGAATCTCAATTGGTTTTTGTATGTCTACTGTTGGGGTTTCTATTAGTTATCTTTCCTTAGTTTTATGTTTTCTCCTTTATGTACTTTCAGGTTAAAAGTACACAAAAATACCAAAAACCCCCATCATACAAGGGAGCTACCCCTCTCAAATGCAAATCACCACAATCTCTCCAACTATTGGAATGTTTGTCACTGCTCTTTAGGCAAACAAGGCCAGTTTCAGAGAAACAACTGTGGTGACAAGTCTATTTACCAACAAGCACAAAATCTACAATATTTTACCTTTATACTTTTCAATCCAATAACTTCTCACAATGTACAATTCAATCTTTAAAGATAGTATGATAGAAATGACATAAGCACACTCTCACATACTACAAAGTGCTTCCAAGGCAAAGATTGCAGAACAACTCCATTTCTTTATTGAAAGAATTTTTAGATTTTCACTACAAGTACAAAGTCTATGATAGTTCTCCAACCCGACAAAATTTTGATGCATTAGCCAAAAGAAAAATGATTATTTACAATGCGGTCTCTCCTTTATATAAAGAAGAGCCATGAGAAAAAATAGGAAATCTACAACTAACTCGACTTATTCAAAGTACAGTGTTATTTGACTTAGGACTTGTACTTTCTTTACATGGAAACTACATATATACAAGTAGGCCTGTAAATTGTCAAAAACAGAATGCAAACCGCAACACTAAAACTAATACAAAAGAAATGCTAAGTGTTGGGTGACACTTCTTCATCTTCATCAAAATTCTTCTTCAAGAACTACTCAAACTTGTTGAGGGCTTCTTACATTGGTGATTCATTAGATCCATTGATGCAATTAGCAATAGCATGGGATCTAGTGACTGAATCGTCAATGCTGACACACCCTTCTTGTGTTTCTTCAGAAGAGATTCCAAATTATCCAAGATTATTTGAAAGTCTATAAGTTTATCAATATAAATAACTAATTCTCCTTATCCATTTCAGTGCTAACCAAAAAATTGAATTCTTAGATAATGGTGTCAATAGGTAGAAGCTTTTGGTCTTCATCAACTAGCTTGCATGGAAAGTCAGAGACTTTATTAATAATATCAAGCCTTTTCTCTTTGCAATCTTTCTGAGATTTCCGAAGATCTTTGACCAATTGTTTAAATGAAAACAAAATGCAAATTGCAACACTAAAACTAATACAAAAGAAATGCTAAGTGTTGGGTGACACTTCTTCATCTTCATCAGAATTCTTCTTCAAGAACTGCTCAAACTTGCTGAGGGCTTCTTACATTGGTGATTAATAAAATCCATTGATGTGACTAGCAATAGCATGAGATCTAGTGACTGAATCGTCAATGATGACACACCCTTTCTTGTGTTTCTTCAGGAGAGATTCCAAATTATCCAAGATTATCTAAAAGTCTATTAGTTCATCAATATAAATAATTGAAAAATTCTCCTTATCCATTTCAGTGCTAACCAATAAACTGAATTCTTAGCTAATGGTGTCAATAGGTAGAAGCTTTTGGTCTTCATCAACTAGCTTGCATGGAAACTCAAAGAATTTATTAATAATTCTGTTTGCAATCAATCTGAGATTTCTGAAGATCTTTGACCAGTTGTTCAAATGAAAACAAAATGCAAATTGCAACACTAAAACTAATACAAAAGGAATGCTAAGTGTTGGGTGACACTTCTTCATCTTCATCAGAATTCTTCTTCAAGAAGTGCTCAAACTTGCTGAGGGCTTCTTACATTGGTGATTAATCAGATCCATTGATGCGACTAGCAATAGCAGGAGATCTAGTGACCGAATCGTCAATGATGACACACCCTTTCTTGTGTTTCTTCAGAAGAGATTCCAAATTATCCAAGATTATCTGAAAGTCTATTAGTTTATCAATATAAATAATTGGAAAATTCTCCTTATCCATTTCAATGCTAACCAATAAACAGAATTCTTAGGTAATGGTGTCAATAGGTAGAAGCTTTTGGTCTTCATCAACTAGCTTGCATGGAAACTCAAAGACTTTATTAATAATATCAAGCCTTTTCTCTTTACAATCTTTATGAGATTTCTGAAGATCTTTGACCAGTTGTTCAAATGCACCCATTTTTTATTCTAGAGATTTCCATTGTTCAATATACATTTTCCAAGTGGGAATGACTTTATTGTCAACAAGAACCTCTAGATCAAAATCCTCAAGCTTAAGCCGAGAATCAAGGTCCTTTTCTTGCACCTGTATTTCTTGTGACAAGTGATCAAGTGTTTGATCCAAATGAGATCTCACACTATCCAAGCTATTTAACAATTTGACTGTAGAACTCAAAACAAGAGTTCCTTTAGATAACATTATGCTTGCCAATTCAACCATAACTTTCTCATGTACCATAGTTTGCTTTGCCCTTTTCACAACTTCTTCATCAATGGAGGTTCCAACAGGCTCAACCACTTGGGTGGACTGAGTGATTTTGTATAACACAATAAGTAAGTTGTTCCACCTGTAGTTTGAGCTTATCTTTGATCTCCTAATCTCTATCATACCTCATGATAAAATGTTCAATTTTTGATTGGACATCCTCCTTGGCACTCCCATGGGTTTGCTTCTCAATATCAATCCTTCTTATCTCATAATTTGTATCTTGTATCCCATCTCTTGATTTTCCTTGAGGTGGAATTGCCACTTCTGCATATTTATTTCTTGATTCATCCACTCTAATTCTTCAAAGGATTTTTTTCTTTCTTGACACCTTTTAGCTTAGGAGGTGCCAATTGCCTAAAATAAAATTCATTAGGAGAGATAACTTGCTTCTTCCTTTTTGGGGCCATTGACTGTAACCAAGGAGGAAGGGTAGATATTGCTCTTGTGCAATCTACTTCAATTTGCATTGGCATAGTTTTTTGTGGGACATAGGAAGCTACAATGGGCTTTGTGTGGGTCATAAATGCGGGAGGAACTTCTGTAATTGAGATGCTTGGAAGGGCATCAGACATAAACTTATCAAAGTCAATGTAAGCCTCATCAAACATAGTGGTAGTAACTTCTAAAAGACATGGAAAAGAAGAGAGGTAGCCAAAAATATTTGTTACATTGTCTTGAGGTGTATCCAAGACTGACTCAATTGAAGTGGATGAATGAAAATGAGTAGAGCAACATTGGAAATAGTAGTGACCAAAGGTGTAGACACTATAGTAGAACTTTCAGGAGAGAGGAAACAACAAGAGTAGAAGCAGTATATTGCACTCTTGTAGTGGCCTAAGGAATTGAAGCCTCGACAACTATCTCAAAATTATATGCTTGTCATGTTTCCATAGCAGGTTCTGAATGATCTTCCTCATGTATATCCCACATGCTCTTGTTCTTCATCAAGTTCCACAACATCAACTTGTTTCTGCACCTAAGGAGGTATTTCATCTTTATCTTTCTTGTCTTTTCCCACCATGAACTTGAGCTCTGGACCCTTCTTGGGAGTAGAAGGATCTTCTCTATTTTTGGTCCTCAGCTTTGACCTTTTCCCAGGAGGCCCTACAATGTCTTCCTCATATCCTATTTTGAAAGGTTTCAATAGAATTTGTTTTGTTTGCAACCAAACATTTGTATTGGCAAGAACATACTGAAACCTTTCCTTGATGGAAGTGGATTCCTTTTGTGACCACTAGATCTTGGGGAGTGGATTTTTTACAATTTTATCTTGTACATATTTTGGATCCACTATATCATCAAAATATTTCATGGTATCAAGGATATCCGATAGGTTGAGATTCTCAATTTGCTCAAATGTGAGTTGACTATAATCCAACTTCCTTACATCTTTATCAGTTCTACATTTTGGCCAGATGTCTTCGATCCTGTGTACAGGATTGTAGTTCTTCTTAAGTTTGTCTTTCATGCCACAATAATCAAAGTCTTCTCTCCTATTGAATCTTTTCATTGTTACCCATTGCATCTCATTTTCCATCTATTTTGCTTTGTATGAGGTAACCTCTGAGTAACGACCTATTTCAAGAGGAAACTTGAAACCTACCTTGTGTGCTTCTGATTGCTAACCATGGACAATTATAATTTTCTTTCTCAACTCCATTAGAATGATCTTGTTGCTAGGGTATCTAGGCAATATGGAGGGTTCACCTCTATAGCATCCAATTCTAATGTATGTGAATCTCGGAAATTAGAGGAAAAGACAACCATACTTTCTCACTACATTCCAAGCCTCCTCAAAAACTCTTCTCTTTTCCAAAGTTGAATCAAGTGAGCACATTGGTGCTCCAAAGAAAGCATCATTGACCCTCCAGAAGTGATTGAAATTTTGTTTGTAGGTCAATTGTGGATAGTACTTGTATATAGGGACAATATTTCTATCTCCCTTTGTGGTAAGTCCTGGAAAGTGTTTCATTGATGTAGTTGCATACACTAGATATGATGTCATGTAGAATTTCAGAGTTGTGTTTACCTGTGACACTGCTCATAAATTGAGTCACTGCTTATCTCTCCCCAATAGATCACGTCTTTGCCTTTTCTGATTATCTAGATGAAGTGATACAATCATTCTTGAAATACATTAGATGTTGGCAAACCCTTTATCCTGCTTAGGAGAGTTATCATATCTCCTATTTCTTCCCTAAAATCAACATTGTTTAGAAACTTGGGCCATTTGGTTGTTGTAGCCTTGAATGCTTCCAACAACATGGTATTAATACCCTTTTTACACTTATCAATGTTTTTATCATAGTAATCCTAGGCCATCTCAAAGGACACATCTTCATACTCTTTTGCATCATGACACCTGAAAATCCTATCAAAGAATTCTATGTCCAACCTAATTACCACTTTTCCATCTAGACCTTTGATGGCTCTTGTTTCCTTTTCAAAGTGTGTTCTTTCAGCTAAGACAAACTCTGGGTCATGAGATGCTACAAGGAATGATGCCACCAAATTCAATCCTCTTGATGAGCACATGCATGTTGTAAGTTTGTGGCAGTCTCTCTATCTGTTGCAAGAATTCGACCATATCTACATGCCTGATTTTAGTATCCTTAATGTCCTTGACATTTGAGGAGATTGAATTGTCTAGAAACATGTTCAGGTACTTTTGGTATTTGTACAAGTTGGGTAAAAGTACAAAGTTGTGTCACACTTTTATAAAGGAAATGGTCAATGTTGATTCAACTTTTTAAATTAAATCAATAGAAAGTGAAATATATGTTTTGAATTTTGAAATGATGTAAACTAATAAAATTTATATTCTTCTGTCTATTTTATGTTTGTAATTTTAACAAAAAATTAAAAACTCATTTGAATGTAGTTTTTCATAAAGTAAACAATATAATTTAATTGCTGAAAAAATGCTGAAATTAAAGTTACGCAAGCCACCACACTTTATTTAGTAAATTTTACCCTTTTTCTTGAAGTTTTTTTGGTATATTGATAACTTGAAACTTTAGTGCATGGATATATTTTTTACTATTTTTTATAAATATATATTTTTCAATAAATTTGAAATGTTGTGTGTGCTGAAATATAACTCTTTCCAATTCCCACCACCTTTTTCTTAACTATTTATCAATATTAGAAAAGAATTATATCATCTTGACATAGATTCTTTTCTCTACTACATCATATTTTTTTCAAATTTTTTTAATAAATTTTAGTATTTTTCCTTGACAAGACAATCAACCTTATATTTTAATACTAATGACCTACTTTCAATAAAAAGATAATATAAAATATAAAATATAAAAACTAATTAAAATATTAAAAGATATTTATTTTGAAAAATTCACTTATAGATCTATAAAAGGGTATTTTTACATTTCAAAAAAATATTATTTATAAGAGTAGGAATTGTTGAAACATCGAGTTATATTTTTTTTTGTAATTAGACCAAAGCAGTATAAAATATACATTTAGTAGACACTTCCAATTGGAAAAGTTGTGGCCCATATATAACTTAGCTATAATGAATGTTTATAGACCATATGTTTGACTAAAATTAATTTTTAGTTAGAATTACTTAAATTCACATGTGTTGATAAGTTAGCCTGAAACGTGACATAGTTTTGTGCTTTTACCCACTTCATATTTTTGTTGGGTGATGGCTCTAACATTTGGTGCTGAGTATCTCCCTGGTGAAAACTGACATGCGTTAGAAAACTTAATTTTATGGAAAGGCTTGTAAGTCAGGTTTTAAAACCCCATTTACAACATGGTACTGCTGAGAACTTGCAAATCAAGTTTTAAAACTTGATTTACAAGTGCTAATATAGGTTAAAACACAAAAAAGGTTGCAAATTGGGTTTCAAAACCCGATTTGCAAGTGTGGGAGCTTGACCTACAAATTGGGTTTTGAAACCTAATTTGCAAGTTATTAAAAGACTTGTAAATCTTTTAGAAAGTGTTCATCGAGTTTTAAAACTTGATGAACAAACTACTTGAGAGGATCAAGTTGTTCATCGGGTTCTAAAACTTGATTAACAATTTCAATTTTGGGTAGTTCATGTTATTGCTAGTTGGGGTTTGAAACCTAACCAACATATTATACATGTTGGTTAGGTTTTAAACCATGACCAACATTTTCAATGCTTGGTTTCGATCAAGGAAAGAATTTTGTTGTTGGTCGAGGTTTGAAACATGACCAACAATGGTGAGTTCGTTTATTTGCTAATGTGGGGGAATGAGATTCAAACCTCATCCAACACACAATATGTGTTACTCGAGTTTTGAATCCTAGTCTACACGAAGCTTCAAGGGGAAAAATGTCTAGAAGGGATGTGTTGTCAAAAATTGTCTCTCGATCAACACATTCAATGTGTTGATCAAAAATCAATCTTCGTCAACACATCAAGGTCATGCAGGAAAGTAAACAATAAAAAACAATCAAGAAACATAGACTCGAAGTAAACACAAAGAGAAAACATACCTTGCAAGAGGACAGCTAAAACTCGGCGAATGGACCAAAAATATCCAAGGATCTTTAAAATAAAGTTGCAAATGAAGTCACAATTCAGGAAAAGAGGGCAGAAAATGAATAATGATAAAAGAGAATGAAAGGGGATGTAAATATAAATGCAAAAAAAAAAAAAAAAGTTTGAAAAGAACTCAAAAACCCAAACATTTAATGTGAATCATGCATCACTAATATGATGCACTTTGGGTCTTAAGACCTTATGTGCATCTAATTGCACATTGGGTCTTAAGACCTAATGTGCATCTAATTTCATGTTGGGTTTTAAAACCCAAAGTGCAATTTGTAATGCAACAAATAATAAACAGACTTGTAATTTGGGTTTTAAAACCCGAATTACATGTTTTGGCAAAAAGACCAGCTTGTAACCTTAAAACAACACAAATATCTAGAACTCGTATTCATGAATTACGAGGCAATACTCCAAGAGGCCAAAACTCACCTCAAAAAACACCTTAGAGGAATAAGTCGTGAATAGACAAAACAATTACAAAGGGGATCCTTACTTTTAAAGAAATTCAAAACTGAGGACAACAAAGTGAAAGAGGCCTTGATGTGAAAGGTTGTCTCAGTACTATGCATCATCCCCAAAATACAAGAAACAACACATAGAGGAATCCTAAAAAGAAGAGAAGAATGTAATGATTGATTGCTTCAAGGAAGAATGCACCCAAAAGATAATGAAGTAGCCAATTTTGAAGATATATTATGACACAAACACTAGCCTAATCTATCGCTAACAGTCATGCAAATGATAATGATTAAAAAGTTAGATCATAGTCTAACAAGTTGTGTTATGTCAGGTGATCACAAATTAGTAGCACCAACCTTGTTGTGAAGGAAAGCCACTATCGAATAAAAAGATAGATCACAATCTAGCAATTTGTGTTATGCTATGTGATCAAAGATTAGTAGCACCAACCTCATTGCGAAGGAAAGCCACTGCTAAATAAGATGCTCAATAGAACCAACTTTGCTATGGAATAGGGCCACTATCAATAGAGATAATAGATAGTAGGTAGGACTAACCTCTCTATGGAGGAAAATCACTACAGACAAGATTGATTTTGATAAGCACCACAAAGGGCAAAATAGATAATCGCCACATCAAGTGACAAATAGATAGTCACCGCAGTGGGTGAGAAGTAGACATGCACCACTGCAAGTGAAAATGAGATAGGCACCAACATGGGTGAATAATAGATATGGTAAGAATGAACAAATCAGTGGAATATGTATGCTAGTTATTAACATATTTACTATGTTGAAATATTAAGGAGAATAAGAGACGAAGAAAGAAATGAATCCTCAAGAGGTATGCACACCTCCCAAAACAAGTTGCCACTTTCCCCCAATATATAGTGGAGATAAAATATAGTTGTAATTATTATGTTGCTACCATAGAGAGTATGGTTGCACACAACATTATACCACCATGAATGGAAATGAAGCAAGGAAGCTAAAATTCCACATAGTGTGGAGCAACATAATAGAAGAAAGACGATGTAAGAACCCCACGAGAGAGTTCTTATCATGTAGAAAGAATAGAATGGAGGTGAATCTCAATATCACTTGTTATGCAAAGAACAAGAAGGCGACACATCAATAGATGAAGGATTGATGACAATTAATTGGTGAAGTTGTTGTATCTTGTCCTTCAAGGCCTTACACTCACTAGTGGAATGACTAAAGACTTGATGATATTCACAAAAAAAAAGCTTTTCTTTATCATTATTATCAAATTTATTATGTGTAGGAGGAAGAGTAACTAAGTGGGCTTTGAGAAGCCACAAAAAAATATGCTCTTGGTTAGATAAAGTATGAGGAGCACGAAACAACCCTTTCTCTTGTGGAGAAAAGTTTGACTACTCACAAGAAGAAGAAGACATAGAGACATTAGATAATGGAGGGGATGAAGATAGAGGAGAAGGTTCGCAACCTAAACCCATTGTAAAAGAGATCAATTTCGATTCCAAAGGGGCCTTAACTCCTTGTTGCATATGTCCAACACCATTTCCTTTATATCCATGCTTAAAAATAATATTGGACTCTAGATCATATCTTGATTGCAACTCCTCAAGGGGGGGAAGATCACCATTAATTGTATAGTCAATAGTGTTCACATGGTCCCGCAATATAGAAGAATAATCATCCTTTATAGTGGATGTTAATGATACTTTTGGAAGGTTAAGGTGGATAGGGTTGACTTTGTAGTCTACAATAAAGGAGATTGTAAAGTTTATGGAACCCCAATCATCACCAAGAAATGCATTTGAATGAAAACAAGAAGAATATGAAGAAGATGGAGTAGGAGTAGACTCCAAACTTTCTACTTTAGGAGGATCTTGTTTCTTGGTTGAATCTTCTTTAGGGAGAACCCTCTCATGGAATTCCATTTTAAGGGAAACCACATGAATAGATGTCAACAAATTATAAGATAACGATGGAATATAGTTCTAAAAGGTAGGTGTAACTGAGGCATGACTAGCTGCTACCTTTTGACATAAGTGGATAGCATCATGTTCAACCTTGATTGTAACTACTTCATTGTTAGCAACAAATATAATAAAACCATGGAGGGTAGGATAAATTATTACTAGAGAATGAATCCAAGGTCTACCCAAGAGAAGATTGTATGGTAAAGGCCCTGACATATAATAACTAACCCAATCTTTGTAGGCAAAATAACAATATCCAAAGTAGTTTTACCAGTATTATTCAAACCACAAATGAAAAAAGAAGATGCAACAAGAGAATTTGAATCCACTTCGATTTTGGGCAATACATCTAGACTACAAACATTGAGTGTTAAGATTGTATCAATGAGAGTCCATCTAATTCTGACACCATTAACATAGATTTGCTTGATTCCTTACTTCTAGAGGTGGGAGTTCATGTGGATAGAATGTAATATTTGGTGAAACTGCATGAATATGATCCATCAATGCATTCACCTTTAAAGGCCTAGCAGAAGAAGGTAATAAGATCTTCTAAAGAGATTCTTGAAACATACCCCAATAAATAGGAGCAGTCTGAAGCAAATCCCAAAGTGAGATCTTAGTGAGAGTAATACGAAGTTTATCTATAAGATCATAATCACTTGATTTCTTAACTAAGGTTTAGGTGCTTGAGGAAGGTTTGGTTGAGAAGGTGGTAAATAGGTATTAGATTGATCAAATTTTTGTTTATTTCTATGAGTGCTATAAGTATGAGATTGTTTTTATTTTGTGAAAAGATCTGATGAATGACTTTTAAAAGCAACACCATGGATAGAAATTACCTTATTTGGAGAAGGACTAGCTACAGTCATGAAAACGATTTGTCTCTTAGGCTTTCTAGGGGAAACAAGGACAACAATAACATTTATAGACAACTTATAAAAGAATTTGTTGAAGGAACTTGCTCAACATCGACCTGTGGGAGATTAGATGTGATATCAGATTCATCATTCATTAATGCATCAACTCTAGAAGAGAGTGCATAGGAATGAAGAGAAGGTGCAGTAATATTTTAAAAAGTATCAATGATTTCATGGTCTTGCAACAAAATATTCTTTGAGGTAGAAGAATATTTACAAGGGGGATCAAAGACATAGAGTGACATAGGCAAAGCCAAGTCACCATCACATGCATCAAAAGGAACATCGTTAGTATTTTGAATAAAATTAGACATTGAATTAATAAAAGAAGATAACAAATGCATTTTGAAAGAAACCAAATTAAAGAAACAATACATAAAGAATTATGTTGAAGGTTGACGCATCATTTAAAAATTGATGAAATGAAATGGGAAGTGTCCCTTTTTTAGGGGTATATTGAATTCTTGAAAGAATGATAAAGAATGCTTTGAAAATAATCCAAAAGTGTTCAGGTCAGGTTCATCAAAATGTAATGGTGTAAATTTGACCCTTCCAAAAGGATACTATGTTCCTTTGAGAGATAGTTTCACAACATACATTTGTATATCTCCAACTAGTTAAATTGGTGAAGATATCTAATTATTGGTAAATAAAATAAGGATTATGATTACAGAATCAGAAAGTGTAGACGACAAATTTTTTTTTATCCAAGTTTGAGTGTCTCGACCAAGGACGTCATTGTAGCATGCACATGTCTACACGACGCATTGTAATCTCGTACAGACCACAAATAGATAGCCCAACTCTATGTTTCAGAGAACTTGCAAAATCCATAATCGTAAATATACCAACAAATATTGTATAATAGAGATACAAAGAAGTAGAATAAAGATTTAAATAAAAGAAATGAATAACAAATAAATATAGCAAAGCTTTGTGCAGTTGAATTCCTTCAACAAACCTACACACGCACAAAAAGAGGGCAAGTGTTTGTGACTGTTTGGAGACGTGACTTAGTCAAGTCACTGTTTTGGTGTTCACACCTCCAGAGCAGTTAGATAGATAGATAAAAATGTAAATAGAAAAGATAAATAATTTGGAAGATAAGGAAAGTGATAAATCCCCAAGGTTCTCAAAGACACAATAAATAGATTGATATTACCAACAAGGCTTGAGAAAACCAAGAGAGATGCAAAAGAGTGTTGTAGCAAGCTAGATATTGTTGTAGAAAATGAGAGCAAGAGAGAGTTGAGAGAACCAAGAGAATACAAGAGATTTGTTGAGAGAACCAAGAGAGTTTGCATGAATGAAAGAGATAGATTTAAATGAGAGAATAGGAGGGAAAAGAGGGTTGTCAAACCGTTTCAAAAGATTACAAGTTGTTTTCACTGATCTGACTAGGTGATAAGTGTCAAAACGCACTGAGCTGGCATTTGAACTTTAATATGTTGTTGGACGTTTGCATACGTGGTGTGCTAGTGTCCAAACAAATCATGCTAAAAAATGGTGGGTGACAAGAGGAACATGTAGTTAATGCAAAACTCAAGCTGAAAGGTAGCTGCTAAAAAATATGTCTTGAACATCTTGAGAGGGAAAAGGCTGATGCAAGGGCTAAAATGAGCCTAGTTAGATGCTAGGGGAATCAACACTATAGTGGCTGCAAAAATGTAGGTCAACTTGCAAAGGGGCATGCAATTTTTCACTCTACAAAAATTAAAAAATCCTATGGCTCAATTTGGATGAGTGTGTCCCATTTTGGTTTCAACTGGGGAAGGTGTTAGATACATTCAAACACATAAGACACGCCAATAAGCCTACTCAAGTGGGCTAATCAATCCTTGTATGCACAATGCACCACAAGGAAAGATGGCTAAAATGTCTCAACTAGGCTTCACAAGCTCAAATAGGGGGTGTCCTCTAAATATGCAAGGTATATGAGGTCCAAATCCATAGATGAAAAAGAATAATTCCAAACAATCAGAAGGAGACAATAACCCAATCTCCACCTTCACTTTCCAAATATATAAAGTTCTTTGGGGCTTAGGCAAGATTGACAATATTCTGCATCCAAGAGGGGTGTCTTTTGATTCACCCCTCACTCTTTATACTCCGTCAAAACATGAGAGTTAAGGTCATCCCTTGGGGTGATCAAATCCTCAAGCAAGCCTCCTAAAAAAAAGGAAACAAGACCACTTATTTATGGTGCACTCAGTTCAACCTAAGGCATGAGAGGGTAGCATACAAAAGTGGGTCTTGGGTTAAAAGACAATTGTTCATTTTAGATCCAAATCCAAATGTGAGGGGTTAATTTTAAGCCCAATTTTCAAATGTGAGAAAAACATACCAAAAATATTGTATAAAGAAAAAACTAAGTGAAAAAATAGATTTCTTATGTCTTTCTAATATTTTTCTTAGAAAAGTACTAAAAAAATGATCTCATATGACAAAGGTATGTGCATTTTAAGATTGTCAAAAAAAGGGTTGAATTTGAATGCATTCACTTTATTTTTAAAGAAAGATATGGAAAAATGGTTTAAATCCATTGTAGATCTCTAAGACCTCTTTCCAACATATTTTTAATTTTGAAAATCTGATAATCAAGCGAAAAGTTATTTTTGTTTTCATAAAACTATTTTTTCAGGAAGCGCAAGTGCCAATCCATAGTCAATTGCCAAAATCTACAAGATAACTTGTTATTTTGATCAAATGTCAAGTTAGAAGCACAAAAATTAGGCAAACATTGAATAGGGTTATCCCTACAAGTTGATTAGATAATAAATATAAAAAAACCCTGCAACCAAAAATGTTGAAATTCAACTAAAGTGAAGGCGTTGATCCAGAAGCACATGTGCTGAAAAGATCATGCACTAAAATGTAGTCACCAAAAATTGTAGATGTCAATCCACTTCTGGAAAGTGAAGTCTTAAAAAAAACTCAAATTCAAGATTAGATTCGAAGGGACATGGGTCCCAACTAGTGTGTCAAAATGAAGATGATGAAAGTATGATGGATGAATGCATAAAAGAATAAGATATAAAGCACAATAACCATTTCACCACCTCTTCTTCCTTGATCCAAAATAAAGGCACCCTTCTCTACGTGATTTGATCTTTTAGATTGTTGTTGATGGGCGGAATATGGTTGCTCAAACCAGCAACATGATGGTATGATAAGGGTGATTGAGTGATGAAATGGGCAACATAAGGATAACATATGAAGAGATGGTTAAAATGAGAGAAGAGACCTCAATTAATAGATTTTTCATGAGGAAAACCAATAGCCAAGATTCAATGTCAAATGGAGGGTTAAGATTAAATGGGAGTGTGGTCCTAGATTGGAGGCTTATCCTTGTGACAAGTGTCACGAGAAGAAGTGATGTGTAAGGGCTAAGAGTGTTCACACATGGGAAAGCTCATGAAAGAGACATGTTTATGACATGCGTAGGAGGTAGGTTGACTTGTGAAACCGACATGTCTATGGTATGTGTAAGAGATAAGGGGCTTGTGAAAGTGATAAGAGGTAGGGTGGGTGGCTACAAAGTGAACTTTCATTCTCACACGTGTGAGCAAGAGGAGGGTAGGGAAACTTATCACATGATACAAAGTTTATCTTGATTCATGTGGGGATGGATTTAAGGGCTAGGACTAAGTGGGCAAGGATTTAGGGTTATGTGGAATTTAATAATAGGGAAAAAGGTAATGTGTTTATGTATTAATTAATTAGTTTAGTGGGATAAGGTTAAAGATAATTAAATAAATGTAAATTTATTTAATTGATGGTGAAGGATAAAAGATGAAGGTTAAACTTAATTAAATAAATATAAATTTATTTAATTAAAGGTTAAGAGGGTAAAGTTAAATGATTAATTAAATAAATAATAATTTTTTATTTAATTGGCTAGAATGGGATAAGGTAAAGTGTGGTCAAGCATGGACAAATTTATGTGTCTACCCTTCCAAGAAGTTGAACTTTGTCAAGTGGCCTAACACAACATCATCCAAGCCATTGAATGTGGCAAACAACTAGAATTGATATGTCAAATGATATTGAGTTCATAGAGTCATTGAAGACAATAGGGTCATAAATAAAGAGAAAATAGGAAATGCTCAATAATCACCACAATATGAAGAATTTGATTTTTCCTTTCCCATATTGGCATTTAATGTTTTTGATATTGATAAAAGTGGGATTGAAAGGGTGTGAACCCTTACACAATGAAGCAACCGAAAGGTGTATACATCAAGTAACATGAGATATGGGACAAGCTAAACAACCCAACAAAATGAATCAAAGTGATACACAACTACAACCAACAACCATACACAATAAAAATCAAAGAAAAAATAAAATGGGACCTCAAGGCACAAATTAAGAAATGTCGAACCCAACCATGTTCAATCTCACACCCTTCACTCTAGTATGAGATTGGGAGATAGATGAGGCTAAAGTTGAAGTGAATTCCAAGGCACAACAAACTGAGTGACCAAAGCATGACATGGTTGGGACTCTCTAATAGGAACCAATGGAGTAGTAAGGGTAGGATCTACCTAAGTTGTGTCATGCACTTGAGAACCAACACCTTGAGAAGACATGTCCCAAGTGGGTTCATTAACCAAAGAGTTGAAGCCATGAGTAGTGAAGTGATCCACATTATCATGCCCTTGCACCAAAAGAGTGGGAAATCAACAACTAGGTGACCAATGGCAAAGCATTTTATGCATCAAAAGAAGATACCATCATAGTTAAATGATTGTGTCCAAGGCTTATCCCCCACCATCAAAACCACATCCTCATGAAGAAGCTTGAAGATGTCAATGTCCACTAAAATATAAGCGAAGGTAGAGAGACTCATGCAAGAAGTGGTAGAGTCAACCTTCAAGAAACATCCAATAGAGTTGCCCATGGCCTCATGGTACGAATCTTCCCAAATCTGGAGAGGAAAATTCAACAAGTGAATCTAAGTGCTTTCCCCACAACCACAACTCACCATCAATCACAAAATCCTTATCCTTTGAAGAATCGGAAGATGCAATGGAGAAGCCACTACAAAAGGGAAGAGCTCAATTTTTCCTTGAACAATAAGCCTCCAAGAGCAAGACATAATTGTGAAGATTAAGAAATGAAGTTAAAAAATTCTCAAACACTTCAATCACAAGCCACCAAAGAGGATGACTATGCATAGAGAATGGACCCAATTTATCTCAT
Organism: Cryptomeria japonica; assembly: GCF_030272615.1. Taxonomy (NCBI): domain Eukaryota; kingdom Viridiplantae; phylum Streptophyta; class Pinopsida; order Cupressales; family Cupressaceae; genus Cryptomeria; species Cryptomeria japonica. The sequence goes on along the minus strand of NC_081413.1, from coordinate 725,744,453 downwards.
TGGGGAGGAGGAACCTTAGAACCAATCATGTTAGCATATGAATGTTGGCAATTAGACCCTAAAGAAATATCCTTCTTACCAACAATGTTAGAATTTGTGAAATGTGAATCCCACAAGCTCAGTTATCTTCTGCAAGAATACCCACCACACATAAAGAGAGAACTGAACAACAAAATGGTTGAAGACAATAACAATGAAATTGATTGAATCGCTTTGAAATTGCTTGAGTTACAACGAATGATATGACATCCTTATAAATAAATATAACTCTAAAGATAGAAACTCTAAATGGTGGAATTTTCAAGATAGGTTGAGAGTTGAAACAGAATGCATGAATCAATCATGTAGGCACAAATAGCATAATAGACTAATTAAATGCATGGAACTCTCAAAACCTAAACATAGTTTGCTTTTCCTAGTTTGCATTATGTATGGAGATAAATATTAATTAATTATCCCTAATTAATTAATTAACTAAATAATAAATGTCAATAATTAATTACTAATTAAGGCATAGATTATTTAGTGAATTAATGCAATTAAGTGAATAATTAATGTATGAATTATTTACTCCAACAAACAACAATACGACAACTAGGAGAACCAACTCTCACCTAAGCTAAAAATTGTAAGGCCCTAGCTAAATCTATGAAATCCCAACATTAGCACCAAAAGATTTAGAAGGTAATTCATGAAAGGCCCCATCACATGGATAGAATCTAAATCCATTTGACTAGAGGTTGAAACGATAGACTTTGCAACACTAGTAGCTAACAAAATACCTGGTGAAATAGCAAGAGTACCATCACAACCAAATCTTAGGCCCATAACATTCGTAGGAGAAAGACCAAGAGCAAGACAACTAGCATCAACAAATATTGAAGAACTCCATGCAATCAAACAAGGTGACAAAAGAGATTTAGCATCCCAAGTCAAAACAAAAATGCATCTAGAGTAAACAAAGGAGGGCATGCTAGAGGAATGCCAATGCCCCCAAATGCATGGAGCAACACAAGGTGAATCCCCTTTTATATAAGGCATACAAAAGATGCCCTCACACACACTAATAGATGAAACAATGGGTGGTTGGAAGGAAAGATTTGAAAGAAATCCTAATGCACACAAAAAAACGAGTGCCATAATTAACATGGGAAAATTATTGATGTTAATGTGCATGTATGGCAAATTAATTAATGCCAAGAAAAAGAACTAAAAATCATTAATACTTCTAGGATAGTAAAATTAGCAAGGTTAGGAACCAAATATTGAACTATTGATGATAATATAGAAAGGAACCAAAAATTATTATTGCTTCCATTGGAGTGAAATTAACAAGATTGGGAATCAATGGTGAAATGTAGAGAACTCTTAGTTTATTTGATGCAAAATGGTTGGAGCTGATTTTCAAATTCCACTACTCAATGAAAGTAAGAGTTGGGGGCATCTAACTTCAAGATAACTAGGCAAGCGTACCACAAAAACCCAAAAGGGTAGGTCTCTAGAGGAAGATGGATGTTGATGAGTGCAATTGTAGGAAACTTGAGGAAGGTCAATAGATGGACATTTGATCACATTTGAGCATGTCCACAATTTTATTAAGTTATGTAACCTTCTATCCAAGTAGTAGAAACTAATGACTAGTATTCATTGCATTCAACTATCTACAAGAACCGGTAGGTGGTATGGTACCATGAGGGATTCCATAGTAAAGCTGTAATAATTGCCAAGGATAAATTCTAGGCATCTTTAGACCACTTGCAAATTTTGAGATCAAGTTGATTAATTAAGATATAGTTTCATTGGACTTAAGAATAAAAAGATCTTGAAATACTAAGTACATTGTCATGCTAATTTGTGTAATCAATCGAAAGTTTAATCGATGTTGGTTGAATCTATTTGAAGATATAGAGAACAAGTTTTCCATGAAATGAAAGGAAGCAAGGTACAAAGAAATGCTTCCTACACCAATCTGATGAGAGGAAATAGTGCAATTTTTTCTTAAAACCCTTAACAATTATAGTAGTGAGATGTATATACAATAATAAAATAAAATGCAATGAAGCAATTATACCATTACATAAGATGTATGTGGGGAAAACCATTTTGAGAGAAAAGCCCCTACTCCAAAGCATGTTGAATTTATTATGATAAACAAGTTTTCCAATCACTTGCAGAGGAAGTCTTCTTCATAGGATTTTACAATGTCACTATTTGGAGCTATTCCAACAACATAACATTACCTACAAAGTATAACATTCCAAATACTCTCCAAGACATTCAATATAGAGAAAACAAAAGAGGAAGTTTCTAGACCAAGCCAAAAGAGATGGGTGTCTAAATCCACGTGGCACATTTTTCAACCACCTGTAGGCACGCAAATGACACTTGTACAAGCTTCTTTGACCCTTCACACATACCTCCAAACTGGGCACCCAATTTTTTCCATAAATAGGTATGACAGATGCTCTTACACACCTTACAACTTTCATAGAATCTATCATTATTGACAACAAAACTGTAAGAGAAATCATCATAACTAACTATTAATAGCTGATTCTCTTACAGCCTATCATTACCCAACTTGGGTGCCCACCTTCTCCATGCAAAGATGACTCATGGTACTTGTCCAATCTGTCATAGAATTTGGTTCTTGTGCATCATAACTTCTCATAGGAATCTATCATTCATCAAAAACTCTTATACATTGCTCAAGATGCCGACACATGACAAAGAAACTCTACCACAAAGTGGGACGCCTACCTTCTCATGTGAGGGCAAAAACATTCTTGTCACCTCACTGTGTCATGTTACACGAAGAAAAAATAAGATGTGCAAGAAAATACAAAGTAGGCATTAAAAAAATGCATTAATTAATTAAATAAATGCTAAGGAATACTGAGGTTGAGACACCTTAATTCCCAACATGTAAGAGTTTAGCAACTCTCCATGACTGCTAATCAACTTTTCTGATAATACAACATTAATATGATGTGCCTTGTCTTCATTTGAGATTAAGACAATATTTAAGTTCAAATACTATAACAGTGTTTACAGTTTTGGCTTGGATTTTTTATTTTCAGTAGAAAATTTAGTAAGAATAATTCCCATTTTTTGTGCATTGATTGCCTAGGTAGTGATTCTAACATTGTGGTATCAATCAAACCCATAAGATTTCCACAATCCATTCAAATCTTGTATGCAGTTTCTGGATTTGATTGTGTTGAAAAGTTTTGACCATCATACAAGAAACTGTCATACAAGATTGTGGTATCATTCATCAGAATAAGAGAGACCAATTTTAATTCATACTGATTATAAATTACAAATCATCATGAATGTTGGAATTTTCAAAGAATGGCCAAGGGCTGTTCGCTAAAAATAATTGAAGAGAGTTATTACAAGATTACAAGAATAAAAGCTCTGAGGTATGCAAAATAGAAAAACTACCATTCCCTGATAGGTGAGTTTATTTGAATACAAGTTTCATACCAAAAACCTGTTTCCATGAATCTTTCTTACCCATAATCAGTTTACCCTCGATCCTGAATCCCTCCACAAATCATTCAGGATATCCAAAACCAAAATAAACACACTTTCCATGCATATCATTCACAGCATAATCAATCCGTATGGGTCCAGCTGCAGATTCTGCTTGAATACCGACTCCATACCCAAAACCAGTCCCTCTTCTTCCACGTATACCAGCAGGATCTCCTGCATATAAATATATGAATTCAAAATAGGATGTAAAGATTTAAGTCCATAAGTAACTTAAGCTTCTCAAATAAGAATTACACACAGCCTACCAAGGACTGAACGCCCAGAACCACAGTCTGTTCCAAGATCTGCAAATACAGTGCCTTGCAATCCACAAATCTGTAGAAATGATCAAAAAGTAGGTACCAACTTAAAACAAAACTAAAAAAAGGATGCACACACCATGTTTGTGCTTTCTTCCAAGTCCACATCCTAAATACCATAATGAGTGTTACTGTTAAAAGATAATACTTCATTTAGTCAAGTAGTTTCCTTGAATTCTGTGGTCTCTTCTAAAAATGATGTTCCATATGGTCTAAATTCATGATCAAATTTTGTGGTAAATTGCATACGCATATCAACTAGACTTCCTGATACTCCACTGCAAAGTATGGAAGTTGCCTTCTACCTTACATGAACAGAACCAGAAAAGACAACCTCATGCTCCTGCAAATACTTATATTCTCAACCCAATAACTGTTGAAAACTTATGGTATCATATCGATTTTGGTTTAGAGACTGTTGAAAACAAATCCTACGAAAAAAAGGGTACAGGGAGTAGACAAAGTAATAATATTTTAGATAATATGGTATGAGACACAAAAGAATGTGCCTCTCAACATGTCCGAACCCAAGAAAAGAGACTTCAATTTAGTTGTGTGTCTAACATGACTTGTGGATGGGAAAATTGGAGATCAATCATGTCACATGGAGAAGCAGCGATCTTCTGCACTAATATTAAAAACTTAAGGAAACAATATATAGCACTAAATTGCACATTATCTATCAATCTGAAGTTCATTTCAAGCAGGACAGTAAGTCATCTATAAATTTCCAACAAGAATAAGAAAGTTGAGAGATTACATATCAGAAGTGTGCTAACACATTTCTTTGAGCAGGAAAAAATCAAGATAGTTGAGGATAGCCAACAAGGTTGGCTCCATGGATCAGTTACGTTTGTTGCTTGAGAAAGGATGCAAATTCTCAAACGTCCTGAAACTTTGACATAGATGAAATATGCCCTACTTAACTTACAAAGGATAACGATATAGTATAATCAGGTAAAATTTCCATTTGCCAGCTTCTATAAAATTATTTCCATTAAATTAATGCATACATACATACTTGTTTAAACAGCATAATATTAACATTAAATATAAATATAATTATAAACAATTAATTTTTTAAATCTGTAAAATTAAAATGCCAAAAAAAATCCTACAGTTGTGTTGGAAGAAAACCTGTAAAAATGGGTTGCTGAAATAGAACATTTATTTGTCTTTCTCAATCAGTGGAGGCTTTGTTTATACAAAAAAATATTTGCATGATTAAAGTTTTTTTAAATCAACTTTAGGAAGATTCACATCAGATTTTTTTAAAAATCAAATCACAAATACCGATGCATATCCACAGCGTATTGACCTGTATTTGTAGCAATTACGGTAGTATGCATGCCTAGGGAGATGCATGGACATATTCAGCTATGCTGACATATAGAGATACATAGATTGGCATTACACTATGGAAAAACATAAAATCAGCTAAATTAGGCACTAAACTCCACTTTGATGAGCAACATGTACACACCTACCACTCACTATGTTCCCACATTTCACCCTTCCGTTGTTGTGTTTTTTAGACACTTCTAACATAGAATAAAATACCAAAGTATTTTAGCCTCTTGATCAAAATCCTCCCAGATGCTAAACTATGTGATCAAATGGGATGACTCCAAAGTTCCTAATGGTAACTCAATGGCTAATGTGATTTGATGTATGCGCAAAGGGACTTACACAATTGTTCTCAAACCTTCATGAATAGAGGTAGGTTTGCCACGGTTTTCAAACCAATTATGATTTTGCAAGATGGGCACTTGATCTATCTATAACAAAGATTTTTAAAAAAATGCAAAAGGAAAGAATTTAGGAGTTCTATCCTAATTCTATTCCAATCCTAGAATGCAAGAGATAGTGAATGACTCAATGAAATTCAACTAGGCTCAGTTTTGTCATACAATGAACAACTCTGCACAAGCTTAGTGTAATCTTCTATGGTAATCAATAGATATTCAAATTCATACTCACAACACTAACACCATCCATTCGATCAATATCAATGTGCAAGTAAAAATCGAAGTTAAGGGAAGATTAAATTCCAGTTGATCACACAAGGCAAATTTACAATCAGCAAATGGCTAGTGGTATGGATTAACGAATTTCATATAGATCCATTCAACAATTTCTTCATTCAACTAAAAATACATGAAACAAAATTCTAAAACTATGAGGATTGAAGAACCACACAATACTCCAAGATCTCATAAAAATCACCAAGTTAAATGATTCAATTCAATTTTGGCAACATCTAAGTGACAATTCTCAAAATCTCTCCCTTACAAATGAGAGGAGGAGTTTAAATAGAGTCTCAAAATGAAATGAAGGGCCAGGATTCATTTAGAATCAAGGGCCAAGATCATGCCAACACAACCCTAATTAGGTTTTAAATCAAAAAGTTGAATCTTATCCACATCACAAAACTCAAGGAATGAGGTCCAATGAGATGACGCCTAGTCATCAAGCAAGTTGTCTCCTAGAAGATTCCTTCCTCCATCCCTCTCTGGCTGCATATTCAACAAATCTAGACATAACTGAATTAAGCTCCTCCATTGTGACACTTGGCAAACTATCTTGCTGCAATTCGATCATATCCAAGGCATCCGAGCAAGCATTGAAGATGTTTTCCAATCTGATGTATGCTTTTGCAAGTTGCTGATGAAGATCATAAGGGAAACCAAGTTGCTCTTTGAAGTAAATGAACTTCATCTTTTCTTTCAATCTTTCCAAGTTCAAGGTGCTAGAAGTGTGGAAATCTTGTCCCAATAATTCTTCAATTGATGTGAGGATCTTAGATTGTATCTCTTGGATCAATCCTTCCATCTCCATGCACTCATCTTTTGCATGATCAAATACTGACTTCTTCATTGCTAAAGAATAATACCATCCATGGAAATCGTACACATTTCCCTCCTAAATTACTATGTAGACCAACAAAATGGACTGGCTTCAGCAGATAGGAAGGATAGACAATCACTATGTAGACATTAGCTTCCATATGAATAATCCACCTTTTCCTCCTCTTCAAGATATATATTCCATCTGTGTAAGATTCCAAGAGTATGTTCGGGCAGAGCGAGCTGCAGGCCGAGATATTTGGAAAAAGTAATTAAAAGGTGAAGATGAGTTTTTTTTGTAAAAAGGGAAAATATTTACTTTGGGATAACAAAAGTGCAGTCCCCAAATTTAGTTATTTCTCCCCAACTACCTGTTGATGTGTTTTTTATGCACATGCGAGCACAAAATAAAATACCTGTTGATGTATATATCTGCGGGAGTCTCATTGGGAGACCGATTCTGCCAAATATGCAATTGACCTTCGGCCTTGCATATTTTTATATTGTCGATAAATACCTAAAATATGTGATCCCTTGATTACGTGCAAATAATATAATAAATATGTTTATTAAGGGGGCCGACTTTTGGGAAAGTCCGCCACCCTTAATGAAAGGACACATTGCTTTAAATGGAGTTAATCCAAGAGAGCCGACTCTTCATGGAGAGTCACCTTGCACGGTTATAAAGGAAGATAGATTGACTTCTCCTTGGGCATCGAATTATTCTTATATATAGCAGATAGAAGAATACTTGCCCCAGCGATTTGTATATCAACCTTTAGCAGATCAAATAAACATATATCAGCAGTTCGTATTCATCTACAACAGATTGAGAATTTATCAAGGAAGATCGAGTTCATTGCAAATCATACATCCTATATAGCAGATCATATTTTTCTCTATAGCAAACTATTGTCATACATATATAGCTTCAAGTGTGAAGCAAATTCCTTGTAAAGTCTCTTGACATAACTGAGATAATAAAGACATATTTCATTGTTGGGTTTTTTGTTGAATATTGGCAGCATCGGTCATCACTTACAGCCTAAGGAAGACAAATATGTAAGTGGCCTAATCGACCTAGTCGACTACGATGGAGTGTTGATGCTATGGTCGGATTCCTTCAAGCTGACATAGACAACATTAAGGTTGTGATAATATAAAATTATACTATATTTATTGTGATAATATTATTATTGAGAGATAATAAAATTATATTATTATATGATAATATAATATAAATATAATTATTATATTATTATTATGAGATAATATAATTATATAATTATATTATAAATATATTGTATAATAATTATATTGCATAATAATATAATAATTATTGGAGACCAACTTGGAAGAGTGGTAACCCTTGGTGAAGGGGCACCATCGATATGTATAAAGGAAGAATAAATATTCCTCTCTAAAGCAATAGATAACAAAATAAAATATACATAATGCATATACATCAATTCAACATGGTATCAGAGCCAAGTCCAGGCTAGGAGCCCCAGGCACACAAGAGGTGTGGCTTAAGGGGGGGTGTTGGTGTTGGAAATAAGCCACACCCGGACCGACAATGGACTGGTCCAAGAGGGGCTAGTAGCTCAATGGTAGAGCACTCCAGCAGCGTATGGAAGGTCCTAGGTTCGAGTCCTAGCTGGTCCATGTCTCAACATTTTTCACCTTCAAGAGGAAGATTTTCTCAAGGTAAATTATGTGCATTTGTGTTTGATTTATTGTCTACCTAATCTAATCAAAAAAATTTAACATGGTATCAGAGCCATGGTGAAAGAAGATCGTGATCAGATTCTCTACAACTTCTAAGTATTCTCTCCTCTCTCTCCGTCGACCAGTATATCTAAGTCTCGAAAATGGTCAACGGTTTTAAAGTTGAAGATAGGCTTGAAGGCGCATCTAACTTCACCTCATGGAAGTTTAGAGTGCTCATTGCACTTGAAGAAAATGATATTTTTCAATTCGTGGAGGAAAAGGATTTATCCGAACCTGAAGATCATGAGGAGAAGCTTCAATTCAAGGAAAATGCCATCAAAGCAAAGAAGATATTAATCGACTCCGTGAGGGATGACTTGGTGCCTCTCATCTCCAAGATGACAACTGCGAGAGATATGTTCAAAACCTTGGAAGATTTATATGAGATTAACAACGTAAGTAGGGCTCTTGCCTTGAGCTAGCAACTCCACCAAGTGAAGATGGCAAAAGGAGATTTAGTCATCACCTACTTCATGAAAATTTCATAATTGAGAGATCAACTAAGCGCAATTGGGGATCAAGTGATTGATAAAGACCTTGTCATCCTAGCCTTGAATGGTCTGCCTCATTCATGGGAGCCATTTATCCAAAGCATAAGTGGAAGATCCAAATTAGCTAAATTTGATCGACTCCGTGCAGATTGTATTCAAGAAGAATCAAGATTGTCCGCTAGAGAAATTATCAAGAGTTCTCAAAATGAAGATACACATTTTCTTGCCACTCAATCTACCTAGAAACGTAAGTATTGGAAGAAGGGAAACTTCAAAAGGAATAGAGATTTCAAATCAGATTCTGCACCTGATTCTAGGAAGAGGAAGAAAGATCTCTCTCACATCCAGTGTTTTACGTGTGACAAGTTTGGTCACTTTGCAAAGGATTGTTTGACAAGACCTAATCATCAAGGAGCAAACATCAATGAAGTCTCATCTCAGAAGGAGGTTGAAGATAACTCCAATGGTTTTCTTTCATATCAGCATTATCAAGCAATGTTCCTATGGACAGTGATACCTAGTTAATTGATAGTGGAGCCTCTCGACATATCACTGGTTATCGAGAGCGCCTTTCTGATCTAGTGGAGAAAGAGTCACATCTCCAAGTTATTATTGGGGATGATGCACGCTATTCTATAAGAGAATTTGGTGCCACATATCTAAACCTTGAATCTGGAGTTTCTCTACACCTAAGTGATGTGTTCCAATATTAGATCTTGTACATTTAGATTTATGTGGTCCAATGTCAATTCCATCCCATGTCAATTCAGATTTATGTGGTCCAATGTCAATTCAATAATAACTTGGAGATGTGACTCTTTCTCCATCAATTCCAACGTCACTAACTAAAGGTTTAAAGAAATACTAGATCTTGTACATTCAGATTTATGTGGTCCAATGTCAATTCCATCCCTAAGTGGATGTTTGTATTATGTAACTTTTATAGATGACTACTCTAGGAAGACTTGGATTTATTTCTTAAGGTCTAAAGAGTCTGATGAAGTCCTAGGTAGGTTTAAAGAGTTTAAAGCTCTTGTAGAAAATTTATCTGGAAAGAAAATTAAAATTTTAAGGTCTGATAATGGAGGGGAGTACATCTCGAGTAGCTTTCGTGATTTTTGTATTGAGGCAGGGATCAAGAGGGAGTTCTGTGTTCCTTACAACCCTCAATAAAATGGGGTCGCTGAAAGGAAGAACAGATCTATTGTTGGAGCTGCAAAAGCTATGATTCATGATCAAGACCTTCAGATTTTTCTATGGGCAGAAGCCTCTAGAATAGCAGTGTATGTTCAAAATAGATGTCCTCATCGGATATTACAAAATATGACTCTTGAAGAAGCCTTTTCAGGTATCAACCACCTGAGAATATTTTGTTGTCCTGTGTATGTTCATATTCCCAAGGACAAGAGAACCAAGTTGGAACCTTCTGGCAAGAGAGGAATATTTGTGGGTTACAATGAAACCTCCAAAGCCTACCGTATTTACATTCCTGATCAGAAGCAAATAGAAGTTAGCATGGATGTCACATTTGAGGAAGATGTTGCATTCAAGAAATCAAAGGGCTCATGCATGGAGATAGATGATGAGACTCCTCAAGACATGGATGTTGATCATGCTCCTGAGATTCAGAGGGAGACTACAGAACCTAATATGAGTAATGATCCAATTGAACCTTTGGATCCCCCTAATGGGCCTAGAGATATTGTTGTGTCTCGAAAGAGGACTCTTTGGGCGAGAAACACTATGCAGAAAGTAGAACAGTTTGCTGCTCCTAGAGGCACATTCAGAGAAAGCAAAAGACCACAGATATTTTTTAGTTATGTTGCATTAATGTGTAATCTTATTGAGTCCGAACGTTCTAGTATAGAGGAAGCCTCAAAACAACAAGTTTGGAAAGATGCAATGGATGAGGAGTATCAATCCATTCTCAAGAATAATGTGTGGGATATTGTGCCTAGACCGAAAGGGAAGCCTGTTGTATCTTCCAAGTGGTTGTACAAGATAAAACATGCAACTGATGGTAGCATTGAAAAGTACAAGGCTATATTTGTGACTCGTGGCTTCTCTCAACAAGAGGGAATATACTACAAAGAAACATTTGCTCATGTTGCTCGCTATACTTCCATTATAACCATCATTGCCATTGCAGCAACTAAGGGATGGAAGTTGCATCAGATGGATGTGAAGACTGCTTTTCTAAATGGTGTGATTGAAGAAGAGGTCTACATCGAGCAACCTAAGGGGTTCGTGATTCATGGGAAAGAGTTGCATGTGTGTAGATTAAAGAAAGCCCTATATGGTCTTAAAAAGGCTCCTCGGGCTTGGTATGAAATAATTGACAGATACTTAGTAGGTTTGGGTTTTTGCAAGAATGATGCTGATCCAAACCTTTACTTCAAGGTATTCAATGGTGATATGTTGATCTTGGTACTTTATGTTGATGACCTATTTGTTACCGGAGAAGATCATCTCATTGATAGATGTAAGGAGTTGACTTCTGAATTCGAGATGGACTTAGGACTCATGCACTTCTTTCTAGGTTTGGAAGTTTGGCAGAGGCCCAATGAGATTATCCTAAGTCAAGGAAAATACACCATCGATATCTTGAAGAGATTTGGAATGACAGATTGTAAATCTGTCCACACCACTGAAAACTAACTTGAAGAAATTGAGGGAAGCTACATCTAGTTCAGATCTTGTGGACCCTACTATGTACAGGCAGTTGATTGGGTCCTTGATGTATCTAGTTAACACTAGACTAGATATTTGCTATGCGGTGAGTGCACTTAACCAATTCATGAGTGAACCTAGACAGATACATCTAGTTGCAGCCAAGCATATCTTGAGATACTTGCATGGCACAGTTGGATATGGTTTGAAATACTCTTCCAATGTGGACTTGATTCTTGAAGGTGTAGCGTCCTAAAATTGCAACACTTGCAATTTCGACTGCATTTCGGTCTTCACGATGGCGACGCAACACGCAACCTGAATGGAGACCCCAAAACTTGCTCACGACACTGAAAACTGCATTTTTCAAGCACCATTGGCTTGAACCTCTTTGCACCCCGCTGTCCCGAAGGTGGGACCAGAGCGCCCAGCGCCCTGGTCCCTCAGGACCAGGGCGCCCAGTGCCCTGGTCCCTGGGTCCTATTTTGGGCCCGGTTTCCTAAGTGATATCGGGTCTTTTTGATTGCAATTTGGAAATATACTTCCCTGGTCGGCCTAAGGTCGGGAAAATCAGTCTATCAGCCCTAATTGACAAGTATATAAACTACATTTTTCTCTCTCATTTGGTAAGGAGGATGATGAGAAGGACATATGTGAAAAGCGTGGAAACTATACTCAAGCATTCAAGCATTCAAGCAATTGATCATTCCAAGTCTCCATTCAAGGCTAAGTGTTGCATTCAAGTCAAGGATTCAACCATTGAAGAGGAGATCACTTATTACATGCTACATACTACAACATACAACATCTAAACCTTTGCACATAAGGATACAAACATCCTTAGAACAAAGTATTAGTACTTGTTTTACATTACAGTCATTTACATTTACAGCACTTGCTCATTTCTTGGTTAATTCCAAAACCGGGGTTTGACCTAAAGGCAAACCCCTAATCCCTAACCCCCCAATCATCTTCGCTTTTCTGTGTGTAGGTTGCAGGTACGCGGCTGAAATTGAAGATCTGGAATCCTTGTGCAGAGACGAACAGATCCCCCTTCGTTTCGCGGATTTTTCGGAGGACCGTGGCACCGGGCGCCATCGTCCCGACAACTTTTTCTCAAATTTGCAGGACAGCGCCGTATCGACATTCTACTGCTAATTCCAGGTCCGTAGCTTCATCCTATAACCTAAACTCAGTTTATAAGCGAATCTTTATGACTTTCTATGCATCCTTAGCTTAATTTCCTTAATCAACATTCTTTACAAAAGAGGGTAGCCTTGCTTTCCTAACCCTTGAAATTCATTTAGCATCCAACCTTACATTGTGTGGGATTGGATCTTATGAGTTTCAACCCCTCTTTTGAATGTAAAGTCTCTCCCCTAAGTGAAAAACCCATCGAATCCTAGCGAACCTCCCTTCTCTCTCCTCGGAGTTAGAAGAGGGGAGACCAACTAGGGTTCGACCGCGATTTTCCGCTTTACATTTTGGTGAACCCGACATGAACATCCTTTCTGATTATTCATGATTAGATCTGAAAATTGATTCCTTGATTACATTTCCATGTTTGATCTTTTGCAAAATTTTAGAGGTGATTGCATAAAAACCCTAAATTTTCTTTTTTTGAACATTGAACTTGCGAAATGTTTAATTATTAATGCTTGCTTCAGATCTGCTTATCTATTATAAATTATCAATTCATATCTGTACTTTAATTTTGAAAATTAAGTGGTTAAATGTCAAAACCCTAATTTTTGAAACCCTCTTAATTCAACCTTTGTTTGACAATTTGACCGATCAAAACATCTCCAAATCAGCTGTAACTTTGGATTCTGTAATAAAATCACAATATCTTGCATCCCTGAAAATTTGGGAAAAAGTTGAGAGGACCGTGTTGCACTCCGAGCGCCATCGTCCCCGACATTTTTTCCAAAATTTCGGGAGCAAGATCTTGCTGTATTTTCCTGCTAAAATCCAGAATTTTGGCTGATTTTGTCAATTATAACACTTTCAAAATTACAGTCAAAGTTGGTCTTGTGATTGCTTGGTTTAAGGCTCCTAATCATTCAAAAATTGTTGAAATTGAAATTTTGTGTCAAAATTGTGTTCTTACTGTCCTAAATCTGAAAATTGTGTTTGCATTCATTCAAAATTTCAGTGCTTTATTCAAATTCTTGCATTTTTGTGACTTTTGAAATTAAGTGCTTAATTACAACAACTTTGATTTCCGCTTTCAAAATTGAATTTTGCGTGAAATTGAATCAATTTTTAAATTTCAAAACTTGCACTGCTTTTGACATTCCCTCTAAAATCATAAAATTCAAAATTTCAGTTTCCCTCTCTTTTTCAAAATTCAAATTTTGCATTTTTCGACAATCTTGATAGGGTTCAATTTTGAGATTGCAACTTTAATTTGGCCTATCTACAGATCGTAAAATCCCTCAATTTTTTCAGATTAGCTCTAAAATCATCATACCTTTCATCCCTGCAAATTTCGAAAAAAGTTGCAAGGACCGTGTTGCACTCCGAGTGCCACGGTCCCGGACATTTTTTCCGAAATTTCGGGAGACTGTTGTGATTGCATTTAACAGCTTAAATCTGGAAGATTGGCTGTTTTTACTGAAAATTGCTACCTCTAAAATCAAAATCTTCTCTCTCTCTCTAGTGCATGAGTTTCACAACAAAAAGCCCTACTTACACTATTCCCGTTAGACGAAGCCGTAGAATTAAGTCTTTCCGAGGTTTAACTACTGAGGAGATGGAACCTAATTTGAGTAGCCTTTTTAACGAGGACATGGGTAATTCCTCTAATCCTCCGAATGATGAAGAAGCTCTCCATGAAGTTTCCGTTGAACAACTTTCCAAATTGGATAACCAATTTGACGATTTTCACCAATGGATGTCTCATGAATACCCCGATAGTCAAGCTCTTCCTTTAATTGAGGGTCTAAAACGCATGCTTCAAAGTGATAAGAATGGAATTGATGTTTTGCGTGGTATTTCACACATTGTGAATTCGAATGTGATGCCTATGAAGAGTTGTGCTGAATCTTTAGGTTATACACAACCTCCTACACAAGTCAATCATTCTATTCCTTTGACCACTCCTATTGCTAACATACCTACCTTTACATCAAACATCATGGCTACTTCGATACAAGACATTCCTCCTGTGATCACTAGTCATGGGGGCAATCCTCCTTCTTCAATTAACCCTATTCCTTCATTCAATCCGACTTCTTCATTCATTCCTTCAATAAGTGTTCCTATTACATCTTCACAAATGAACATGACGCAAGGGGGCAATTCATTTAACCATTCCATTCCTCCTTGTAATGTTCCTCCTATCCAATCATCCCCTATGGTTGACTATCATAGGGTCCCACCACCTTACTCTTTACCTTCTTTCAATAACATCACACCTCCATCTCAATCTAACACACCTAATATGAACTCTTCGACTGAAGCTACCATTAATAATCTTGCACAAACTGTCTCTTCTTTACAGCAACAAATTGCCTCTATGAATCAATCTAAGTTTAGTGTGCCCACATTTGATGTTGCGAGTCCACTTTCTCTTGATATTGTTCGAGCTATTCCTCCTAAACATGTTGAAATCCCGCATTTGGAGCTTTATAATGGTAAAGGAGATCCTCTAACACATGTTAAGACTTTTCAAACAATTTGTACTGATTTTGCTTATGACCAAAGGTTACTCGCAAAACTATTCACCAGAACATTAAGAGACAAAGCCCTACAATGGTATTGCTCGTTGCCTTCTTATTCTATTACTTCTTTCGAACAACTTGCAAATGCTTTCATTCAACAATTTCAAAACAATATAAGTCCTAAAGTTACTTTGATTGATTTAATGCATTGTAAACAAGGTGTTAAAGAAAAAGTGACTGATTTCATTGGTAGATATAAGCATTTGTATGCTCAAATTTCTTTTCCAGTGCCTGATAATGATATTCAAAGAATCTTTATTTCTAATTTGCAAAAAGATATTCGAGACAAACTTCTGTTTTCTGAGTTTACTTCTTTCCAACAGTTGTGTGCCACTCTTCACAATTATCAACTGACTGTGAGTCAAATGGAACAATCACATCCTATGGCTCTGAGTGATAAGGGTGATAGCAGTCAACAACCATTTGGGAAGTTTAAACCGAACAGAGATTCCATCAAATTCAATGAAAACATCATCAACAACAATGTGAATGCAGCATCAGGTGTGCCTCCTATTTCTAAATTTTTCAGGAAAGAAAGAAAGTATACTCCTTTGAATGAATCATTGCATGGTATTATGAATAAATTATTGGAACAAAATGTGCTTACTCTTCCTCCTATAAGACAAATTGATCCTGCAAAGATTACTTCACCTTATTTTGATCATAAAGCTTTTTGTCACTTTCATTGTCAGCCTGGTCATGATACTGAAAAATGTTTTTCTTTAAAGGGTAAAATTCAAGATTTGATTGATAATAATACTATTTCTGTTTCTGGAGTGAATGATAAAGGCAACACATCTGTAGCTCCTCCTAACCAAAATCTTTAGATTTTTACTGATCCATTACCTTCTCATACCTCTCATACCTCTAATGCGATTGAGGCTAATGATTCCTCTTTCTCATCTGATGGTCTTGTGTCTATGACTCCGAATGTGATTAACTTTGTAGAGCAGCAAGAAATCCCTAAAGAACCTTCCATCACATTTGATTCTAGTGAAACCATTAGAGCACCTGATGGTCCTTTATACGTAGTTGCAAAAGTCAAAAATACACCTTGCCGTGGAGTGCTTATTGATCCTTCGTGCATGGTTAATGTTATTACTGAAGAATTTCTTTTTACTTTGCAATTGAATCAAGTGATCTATGACAAAACAGATGTGATTGTGAAACTATTTGATGCATTTTCTTCTCCTGCAATTGGTTCTATTACATTGCCTATTGAGGTCCATAATAAATCTCTTGATGTGAACTTTGCTATTATTCCATCTTCCGAACAATTTCGTGTGAAGCTTGGCTATCCTTGGCTATCTTCCATGAAAGCTATTGCTTCTCCTATTCATAAGTGTTTGAAATTTCCCCATAATGGTGAAGTTGTTACTGTCAATCATAGTCTCTTTAAACCAGCTGAAAGAACTTCTAGTGTTCCTATAGACTACTTTTGGCCCAAACAATTCCAATCTCTTCCTCCGCGAAGTGATCATCTTTTTAAATCTTATCAAAAGTGGAAAACAGATATGATCCTATCTCTAAGTGAACCTAGAACACCTAAACTTGACATTCCTATCATTCTTGAGAAGGAAATTCTTCCTTTGAAAGACAAAACTAATGTCTTTCCTCAAGAAGATTCCCAACCCGTCCCCATGGATGTGACTATGTCTATGCCTAATAAATCTTCTAAAAGTAGACCTATACCTCCTCGTCATGATGGACTTGGTCTTCTTCCTAAACCAAAAATTCTTCCTTTATATGGAGCAGTTCCTCCTCCTGCCTTTTATAGAGAGAAGAGACCTTCTTCTTCTCCTATTATCCAGCCTAAGAGACCACAACCTAAACACCCAAGTGATAAGGATGAGAACATTCCTCCTCCTCTATCTTCTACACTTCCTACTAAGACTAGACGTAATCGTTCTGCACGGGAACGCCGACGAAAGCGTCGTCTTAGGGCTCAAGCAACTGCTTCTCAAACTTCACAATCTCCAAAAACACCTTCAACAAGCATTATTCCATTTTCTCCTCAGCCGGATATTGAGCCTAAATCTCCTAAACATAAGATGCATGATGGTCTTGATCCTGTGCGAGTTAAAGATCCTATTTTTATAAATCTTGATGATGATATAGATGAAAATGTTATGCATGATGAAAATGTTACTCCTCTTGCTTCTGATAACGAATATGAACTTGTTGATGTTGATAACCATTTATCTAATGAATTTTCTAAAGCACTTATCTTAGCTCCTAGACAAGAACAATGTGGCTTGGAACATGAACATAGCCCTTGTTTGGATCTTGTGATAGCTCCATCTGCTGTGTTGGATGTTCCTCCTCTAGCGTGTTCCCTGCCTTCCCGAAACATTGATCAGCAAGATCGGGGGGTAGATGACGTGCTAGACTAGTTACATTAGCATGGCAGATTCTCTCCTCCTCTCTTGTGTTACTTCTTCTATATGTTATTCTCATTCTTCTATTTGTTGTCCTTAGTGTTGTCTACTTGAGGACGATGCAAAGCATTGAGATCTCTTCGGTCTCTCTCATGTTGACTCAAAAGACACATGTGTTCCCTTCTTCTAGGTGACCTTCCTTGATTGGGGAATGAAGAACAATTATGCATACATACATATGATACATATACATGAATTATCATACAGCATACTGACCCCGAGGAAAGCGAAGTCACCTCGTGCTTTGTGTTTTGTGTCTATTATCCTTGGGTTTATCTCACACTTGGGGGCTAAATCTTTGCGATAACGTGCTCCTTTTCCTTTCTCATTTCTTATGTGTATCACTACGTTAAAACAATCACCCCCGTTGAGGCGTGTGCGATCGCTTTAACGTAGGGGGGCATACACCCTGTCTATCCTTTCAAAGATACTTGAAAATTTCTTGGCAAACTTAGCTTTGTCTTGAAGATTTTTGGTATTTCTTTTGCATGACTCATAGTGAGGGAACCTTACTACTGACAGTCATGGTTCTCCCTCGTGATCTTCCCTTTTACTTTGTCAATCGAAGTCGTAAGATCCTTAGTCCACTGGGGGCTTGGTGTATCTTGCCTCCTTGACGTGGTGAAAGTCTTTCAACGTTGTTTCCTTGTACTTTACCGGAAGTATGAGCATACATACTCCCGCTAAAGTGGGGGCTAAATGTAGCGTCCTAAAATTGCGACACTTGCAATTTCGACTGCATTTCGGTCTTCACGATGGCGACGCAACACGCAACCTGAATGGAGACCCCAAAACTTGCTCACGACACTGAAAACTGCATTTTTCAAGCACCATTGGCCTGAACCTCCTTGCACCCCGTTGTCCCGGAGGTGGGACCAGAGCGCCCAGCGCCCTGGTCCCTCAAGACCAGGGCGCCCAGCGCCCTGGTCCTCCAGGACCATGGCGCCCAGCGCCCTGGTCCCTGGGTCCTATTTTGGGCCCGGTTTCCTAAGTGATATCGGGTCTTTTTGATTGCAATTTGGAAATATACTTCCCTGGTCGGCCTAAGGTCGGGAAAATCAGTCTATCAACCCTAATTGACAAATATATAAACTACATTTTTCTCTCTCATTTGGTAAGGAGGATGATGAGAAGGACATATGTGAAAAGCGTGGAAACTATACTCAAGCATTCAAGCATTCAAGCAATTGATCATTCCAAGTCTCCATTCAAGGCTAAGTGTTGCATTCAAGTCAAGGATTCAACCATTGAAGAGGAGATCACTTATTACATGCTACATACTACAACATACAACATCTAAACCTTTGCACATAAGGATACAAACATCCTTAGAACAAGGTATTAGTACTTGTTTTACATTACAGTCATTTACATTTACAGCACTTGCTCATTTCTTGGTTAATTCCAAAACCGGGGTTTGACCTAAAGGCAAACCCCTAATCCCTAACCCCCCAATCGTCTTCGCTTTTCTGTGTGTAGGTTGTAGGTACGCGGCTGAAATTGAAGATCTGGAATCCTTGTGCAGAGACGAACAGATCCCCCTTCATTTCGCGGATTTTTCGGAGGACCGTGGCGCCGGGCGCCATCGTCCCGACAACTTTTTCTCAAATTTGCAGGACAGCGCCGTATCGACATTCTACTGCTAATTCCAGGTCCGCAGCTTCATCCTATAACCTAAACTCAGTTTATAAGCGAATCTTTATGACTTTCTATGCATCCTTAGCTTAATTTCCTTAATCAACATTCTTTACAAAAGAGGGTAGCCTTGCTTTCCTAACCCTTGAAATTCATTTAGCATCCAACCTTACATTGTGTGGGATTGGATCTTATGAGTTTCAACCCATCGAATCCTAGCGAACCTCCCTTCTCTCTCCTCAGAGTTAGAAGAGGGGAGACCAACTAGGGTTCGACCGCGATTTTCCGCTTTACAGAAGGATATTCTGATTCTGATTGGGCAGGGAGTGTTAATGATCAAAAGAGCACCTCTGGTTGTTGCTTTAGCTTGGGATCTGCTATGATTTCCTGGTGTAGCAGGAAGCAGTCTTCAATAGCTCTGGGCACTGCAGAGGTAGAATACATTGCAGCATGTGTGGCAACTCGCGAAGCAGTGTGGCTTCATAAGCTCCTTGCAGGATTGTTTGGACAATCATTGGAGCCTACTACCATTCATTGTGATAACCAAAGTTGTGTGAAGCTTTTAGTCAATCCAGTATTCCATGACAGAACAAAGCATGTTGAGATTCAGTACCACTATATCAAAGATATAGTACAAAAGAATGTTGTTCAATTGAGATACATTTGTACAAAGGAACAGATGGCTGACATTTTCACCAAGCCTCTTGCAAATGTGAAATTTGTGCATTTTCTAGACAAGCTTGGAATCAATGAAGCCCTTGCTGAGAGGAAGTCTCAACATCAGTGATTACTTGATATGTATTATAATGCATTCTTCTCCGTGAGAGAAGTTTGAGGTGCAAGCCCTTGTTATGCATTCTTCTCTGTGAGAGAAGTTTGAGGTATCAACCCTTGTTGTGCATTCTTCTCTGTGAGAGAAGTTTGAGGTATAAGCCCTTGTTCCACCCTCTACGAGTAGGTATGGTGGATGTCATGTGAGAGACTCCATGACTTGGCACTTGTGCTTATTCACCCTCTGGGAGTAGCCATGGTGAGTGTTAGTTCATATCTGCAAGGAGTCCTCCCTAGCTAAGAGGGAGTGTTGATGTATATATCTGCAAGAATCTCCTTGGGAGACCGATTCTGCCAGATATGCAATTGACCTTCGGCCTTGCATATTTTTATATTGCCGATAAATACCTAAAATATGCGATCCCTTGATTACGTGCAAATAATATAATAAATGTTATTAAGGGGGCCGACTTTTGGGAAAGTCTGCCACCCTTAATGAAAGGACACATTGCTTTGAATGGAGTTAATCCAAGAGAGCCGACTCTTCATGGAGAGTCACCTTGCACGGGTATAAAAGAAGATAGATTGACTTCTCCCTGGGCATCGAATTATTCTTACATACAGCAGATCGAAGAATACTTGCTCCAGCAATTTGTATATCAACTTTCAGTAGATAAAATAAACATATATCAGCAGTTTGTATTCATCTGCAACATATTGAGAATTTATCAAGGAAGATCAAGTTCATTGCAGATCATACATCCTATATAGCAGATCGGATTTTTCTCTATAGCAAACTATTGTCATACATATATAGCTTCAAGTGTGAAGCAAATTCCTTGTAAAGTCTCTTGACATAACTGAGATAATAAAGACATATTTCATTGTTGGGTTTTTCACCTTCAAGGGGAAGGTTTTCCCAGGGTAAATTTTGTGCATTTGTGTTTGATTTATTGTCTACCTAATCTGATCATTAAAATTTAACAATACCAAGGTATCTTATCCTCTCTTAAACAAAATCTCTCAAATTCTGAAGATTAGCTTAAGGATCACTTGAGAAGACTCCAAGGTTCATGAATGTAGGGTCATTACGTGTGGATAAGCACAGTTGGTTGATGTGATTGCTAGTATCACAAGGGGACTTACGTTGAATTGTTGAATGCTTGAATCGCTGGAACTTGATCATTTGATATTTCAATCTTGTGATGCTTTTGTCCTAAACTAACTTGAATTGAAAAAGAGGGCAAAAGGAAAGGGTTGAAAGAGTCTATTCTAAGACCTAGAATGTAAGAAGATAGTTGAATGATTAGCTGGAATCCTACTGAGCGAGGTCTCACCATCAACTTGAACAATTTGACGCAAGCTCAGTGCAATCTTCTAAGGATGTTTCAAAGATGTTCAAATCATTACCATCAAACATTGCTCACCATTCAAGTTAACGCATAAACAATGGATGCATAACAATTTGAATTTAAGCTCATATCACTCCAGTTGACCACACAAGGCACACTTACAATCACTAAGAGACTAGTGGTATGGACTAGATGGATTCCACATGCATACATTCAACAATTCCTCCATTCAATCTAATTTATTTATCATCTAACATGAAGATCCAACAAGAAACCATGCACATTGTAAAGAAACAACACACTTCAACATAACTTCAATGAAAATGGAGTTCATTTACAGCTTAGGCAACAATTTCTGCCTTCTCCTATTTTACTCTAATTGCTATTCTATTCCTCCCCTATTTCTCTGCTACTAACTATTCACTATTAGCTAACTATTAACCTTTACAAATGAAGAGCTTGAGCCTTTTATAATGCTCTCAATACAATTCAATGGCTTGGATCAATTTAAGATCAATGACCGAGATTTTACAATGAAAACCCTAATTAGGGTTTGTTACAACAAACTCAATGCTAGCCAATGAAATTATCATAACACTTTGGCATGACCAATAGATAGAAAGGGTAGGTGCCTCAAAGTTTGTGCCATCACTGGTGAGTCAGGTACATTGAATCAAGACGTGTTGATGTGGAACTTCTTTGATTGCCGAGTGGTGACTGGGACGATGCCTAGGATTCCACCTTTATCTTACACTTGTAGGCTTGATAGATCATCATGAAGGAATATTTCTTGATACTCAACATTATCCAGCTTCAACGATAATGACAATGATCTTCTAACTTTGATTAACTCTTCTGAAACTATCTTCTCGAATGCCTTGATCATGGAAGTGCAAGGTGTAGATCTTAGATTTGAAGTGTTGATGAACTTTTGATGTCACCATTGTCTCTCTCATTCGGAATTCCTTCTCTTGTGACTTCCTTCATGTCATTGATGTTGTAGATCATGTCTTTGTGTAAGTGAATACTTCTTGTGTGATCTCGCTATTTCTTTCTTCATCTCCTGCAAAACAAACAAGCAAGTATCAAATACGCTTGATATATAGGTTTAATCAAAGCCTATAAAGAGGATTTACCTTCATGAATGGACACTTGAAGTTGTTTTTCGCTCTTAGAGAGGAGCTCTTGAAGTTTACTTCACCCTTGATGTTCATTAAGTTGCCCTTGTCTTTTGAACTTGCTCTCCTCCATTTTCTTGAACTTCGCTCATACCCATGGATTCTTGAACTTGGTTGATGTATCTCATTTCTTGAAGTTGCCTATGTACATTGAATTTTGAAGTTGGCTCTTCATGCTCTAATCTTGAAGTCGCTCATATACCTTGACTTTTGAAGTCGCTCACCTTACTGAGATTATGAAGTTGCTAATGTAGATCAAATCATGATATTCGCTCTTGTGGGTGAGTTCATGAAGTTCACTCTTATACACCATTTTGTGAAGTTTATTCGTCCTCAAAATGTAAAACTCACTCATATACCTTGAGTTATGAAGTTGAAATTCGCTCTTGAAGTTCGCTCCAAATCTTGAACTCGTGAAGTTTGCTCTTGAGTGTTTGAACATGAAGGAAGGAAGTGCTCTCAAATTTCCTTCATTCCTCTACTTTCAACATGAAGAAGTTCACTCATGTGTGCACATTGATGAAGTTCGCTCCACTATCCCAACTAATGAAGTTCGCTTGAAATATCTCAAACATGAAGTTCGCTCCAAATTATGAAGTCATGAAGTTCACCTTTATATGAAATTCGCTCCATTTCCTTGACTCATGAAGTTCGCTCCAATTTTCAAACTCATGAAGTTCGCTTTCAACCTCTAACTCATGAAGTATACTTGTATGAATTTCGCTCCATTTTCTTGAATTGTGAAGTTCGCTCCAAATGTCTCAAACATGAAATTCGCTCCACTTTGTCAACTCATGAAGTCACTCCAAATGTTGAGTTCATGAAGTTCATTTCAAATTGAATCCATTCAAGGCAAGTGCTATCAAACATCCTTCGCTACTTTTTCAATTTCACTCATGCAGGCTTGCTCATGTGTGCTCATTGATGAAGTTCGCTCCAAATTGGGAAGTCGTGAAGTTCACTTCAAAAGTGCAACTCATGAACTAAGTGTTCAAATTTGCTTCATTCCTTTATTCCCAACTTCTCTCATGAAAGCTTGAAGGTGTAGTTCGCTCCAGTCTCCTTAAACATGAAGTTGAAGTTCATTCTCCTGACCTTGAAGATGAAGTCGCTCCTGAGATTGAGCTTATGAAGTGGATTTCAAATCAAGACTAAACTCTCCTTTGCTCACTTTCACTTACTCTCTCAACTTCAATACTTGATAACTTGCTCAACATGAGATCTTAGAGTGAGTCTTCGTTCTGTGGGAGAAGTTTTAGAAATTCGCTACACAAGGAATGTTCATGAAGTGAAGTGAAGTTCCTTTAAGAGGAGCACTTGAAGCGACCTTCAAATTAGCAACCCTTCCTCACTCGCGATTGAACTCATGATATCTAGACTTTGTAAACTTACTTCACACTCATGCAAGACCACCCATCTGACTCTTGACTTCTTGACGACCTATACCCCTCTAATGCAAAGGCTAATAGCTAAAGACATCAAGCACTACCTAGAAAGTAGGAAAAAAGTGGGGGTCCCCATTTGCGATGGGGCGATGTGTGAATACCTCACAACACTACCAAAGTACTTTTTTCAGTTTTTTAGCTCCGCGTTGTGTACCTTTTTGGGACAGCTTTATGGATGATGGTTGTTAAGTTAGTTGGGAGGTAAGCTCCATATTTACTAGGCATGGGTAGACATATTGTATGGATGAATCTAGGCCACTTGTTTAGTTAAATCTTGGCCATTCATCCAAATTTTGGAAGTCTATCTAAAGGGGACTAATTCTCTCCTGTTTTGTAAGAAGTTAAAGAATTGTTGCTGAAACTCTGCCAAAATTTATACAAAATTGAGGGAAAGCAAATCTATGTCTATTTTCTTGTGAGTGCATGGTTCCCCTTCTTCCAAATTTTAAATTTCTATTATGCATTTTATTTACAAACAGTTTATTTGGGTTGATATTTGATGGGAATTTTATGTTCATACCATTAAGGATTAGCTAATTGTTAATCCCCCTGCATGGTTAGTCTGAACATTTTAAAAAGCTTAGTTCGACTACTAAATGTTTAGCTCGATGTATGTTTTTAATTAAGCATATGCACGTAGTAGTTTGAAAATCATGTTATTCCTTGAAGTTTGCACCGGTTCTGCCTAGTTGTCTTAAACTAGCAAAGTAGAGCATGGTAATTTAAAATATGTCTATTTGCCCAAATAGGTTGTTTTAGTTAAAGTAGATTAATCTCTTTCCCCTACTCTTTTTCATTTATTTATAAATCTAGAGTTGATGTCCCAAGGCAGCATCATGTTTAATGGAAATTTGATGATTAGAAGATTGGTGAAAGACTTGTAGAACCATTGAAGCCTACCCTAGCCACAGGTGTAAGTCCCCTTTGTGTTTATCAGCAAAACACATTGCCATTGAGTTATCTCGCAGTCACGAACTGACAGTTTAAACCTTGAAGTCCTCTTCTTGTGATCGTCTTAGTAGCACTAGAAACCTCCTTATGCAAGAGACAATGGGATTATCTCGATATTCTATTATGTGTTTACCGAAAGAGTAGCAGTACATTTTCCTGCATCAACAGTCCCCAAGTAAAAATTAGCAGTTTTCATACATCTAATGGTGGAAACCCTAAGTTTTCACCAACATAGGTTTACTACTGTGTGTCTCTAAATTTGTATGATGTTGTTCATCTCAAAGTAAATTCTAAAAAAGAAAAAAAAAATCGGGTCAGCATTAAGTATTTTGTTGTTGCAAATTATAATTATTCTTGTTTCAATTGTTGTGTGGAAAATATAAATTGGTTCGGTTCTCTCAAATGCATGTATCTTCTTTTCTGAAACAAACAAACTGTTCAAACACGTTTCAAATCTATATCATTGCCATTTTAAACAAAAAATATTGCATTACAAAATGAAGCACTCTGTGAATCAACATAAGAAAAAAAACTGATCTAGAATTAGGGGGAGGACATTTCACATTGGGTAGCAGCCATGGACGAAGAACTTCATCAAATTTAGAAAAGTGGAACTTGGGAAGTTGTCCCAAGCCCTGAAGACAAGAATGTGATTGGTACAACGTGGGTTTACAGAAACAAATTGAATGAAGATAGTCAAGAGGTAAAAAAAACAAAGCAAGACCTGTGTACAAAGGTTATACACAGGTTGAAGGTATTGATTTCGAAGAAACTTTTGCTCTTGTTTCACGTTTAGAAGCTATTAGAATGTTCTTAGCCTTCGCTTCTTTCAAAAGTTTTAAAATTTTTCAAATGGATGTTAAATCTGCTTTTCTAAATGGTAATTTGAATGAAGAAGCCTATATAGAGCAACCCAATGGGTTTGTGTTGTCAAAAAAACAAAAGTATGTTGTTGTCGGGAATAATCATTATGTCATGTTGTCGTATTATGTTATGTTGTCGTCGGTAATTATGAGTTACGGCAATCAGTTAGTCGTCTTGAACTGCAATTGCACACGACAGTTGGTCGCACCCCTTCGAGTATTATAACATTACACCCAAAACCTCTCCATCCCCTCCACCATGGTGGCATCCTCCTGGAGTCTTGCAACTATCACAAGCCGCTGTGCTCCTAGGGTCATCTCGGCAATGAACTGCTCAAGCTCTCCGGCACCCTGTTGCACTCCCACAGGCACCCCCTCCTCTCTGTAAGAACTAGTTACTACATCTGCTGGGGGTGACGCAGCCCTCTGAAGCACCCTACTGCTCGGAGAACTCCCTTCCTTGAGATCAATGATATCCAAGGAATGCATCTCCCTGACTGGAGATAGAGTGGCCTCCCCTACAGGTGCCATGGGTGTGAGCTGGTAACGGCTCAACCAGGCGCTAAGGTCATCATGGAGAACGCCTGCTTCCATCATTACCTCCTGCATATAACCTAGCACACCCGACACATCCTACACCATGGAAGCCCCTGCACTCACCAAGATACCCGGCCCATCCTGTTGAACAGAGGCCACTCCAAAGTCGATCTCTGTTGTGGTCTCGACCCTCGGCGGTGTCATAGCTATCGTCACCTGAGGCTGCCCAAAGCTAGGTACTGGCACCATGGTGACTACGCTGACTGTCCTGAATGACTGTGGCACCGCCAACTGACAAGTCTCTGGTAAGCAAGTTGGTGTAAACTGGACCCAAGCCTAGTGCGATGCTAGAACGGACCCTTCCGTGCTTGTCGATTCCACTACCTCATCTTCAGGCAACTCGTCACCCCCTCTACCTGCCAACCGAAAACTCCCTCCGCTCACCTGGGAGGTGTTTGCGGATTCCTCCCTGCCGCTATCAGCATCCTCCTCTACATCAGACTCTTTTGTGTCGGACTCTGTTTCTGACATGGCGGACTTTTTCCTTTTAGTGCCTAGACGTGCCTCCGTGCCATGTGCCAAGACATCCAAGTGTGACCAGTAGAATATAGGCGGCTGGTCCGATGCAACACTACCTTGTGGCTCCAATGGCTGTGAGCTTAGGGTGATCTGCGTGCAGACTGCATCGAGAAATAACCCAATGGTGTGATGTGGCATGTAAAATTTCTTGTACTGTAGAGTCATGAACTTGTCCATCCTATTCGCCAACAATGATGCCCAATCATACACCACCCCATTGTGCAACCCATTCATCAACACTATTTGTGCGATAGCTATGTCAAACGCGCGGCTGACACCTGTAAGGCGACTCTTTACTACGGACAACAGGCATCGCCATACTCCCTTAGCCAAAAATGTTTTCTTGACCCCCCTACTCTTACCTCCACTTTTGAGGCTATCTTTTTCTCCTTGCGTGAGGTTATCCCACAACATCAACTGTAGCAAGGTGGCACGGTTTTCTGTAGTGATTTTCTGTTAAGTATAAATTTTTTTTCCTTTCAACCCTGGTATGCCAAACACCCTGCTGAACTCGCTTGCCGTGAAAGAAATAGTTATCCGCTGGTGCTGATAGTCAAATACAGACTGGTGGCGGTGTCTATCATAGCTGCCAATCATGGAACGCAAAACCACCTCAAAATCTTTTATGCAGAAAACTTGCATTTGGACAGCCCAATGTACCTGTGCCTGGCGAAAAATTTTCTTTATCGGGTCATCGTGAGGTGTCTTCGCCCACCAATTCCTACAGTCTATTCCATTAAGATCCTCGAACACAATATTGTCCATTGTTACCTCTTCCTTGTCCTTTATCGACTGGGTTTTTGGACGATGCTTCCTACTTTTCAGACTGTTGCTCATCCCGAGGCTGCCTGCAATACGCACACCAGATGGCAAAACTCGCTTGCCTATGTCTGCACTTGATTCTGAAGTACTTCGTCCTCCCTCTAACTTGTCTTCTAACGGCTGCAACCATTTTCTCCAATCCTCCTTATTCTTGTTTGTGTCCATTGATTCTTGATTAATTCTCTTAATCTGCTTTTATAGAGTTTTTAACCTTCTTGCACATGTTGCGCCCTTCCTTCCAAATGTCAACGTACTGTGTACGGCTATGCCATGCGGTGTACTGCCTTCCTTCCCCGATTCCTTTCAGCCTGCGATTTTTTTTTTGTTTAATTGCGCCGCGGGGTATATACCTCACCACACGGTGGGCACGCGGTGCCACCACAGTGGATGCGCGGCCCCACAACACGGTGGACGCATGATGGACACGCTTCCCCACCGTACAGCGAGTGCCACCATACGACGTGCTTTTTTCTGGGCCGTACAATCACCTGTCGTACGGACTCGTATGACCGTACGGATTATTTTTTTTTTTAAAAAAAAATTTAATGATTATTTCTTTGGGAGGGTTCGGGATCGGTCACCCGTCTCTGTTCGTGGTTCTGTTTTAATTTCGACCCATTGACAGCATCTGGTATCTCCTTCCCGTCGAACGTCCACAACTTCATCGCCCCGTTGGCATTGACCTCGTGTACCTTGAAGGGGCCTAGCCATCGTACTTTAAATTTTTTGGGTTTGATTTCGTTCCTCCCCTTGAATTTCAACACTAATTGCCCCGGAGTAAACTTCATTCGCCGAAGATGCTTCTCATGCCAGACTTTCCGTCTTTGCTGGGCTGCCCCTGGCCCATTGAGCCATCATTCGTTTTTCGTCCAGCTTGCTCAAGGCATACAACTGCTCTCGGAGACTCTCCATGTCGCCTAGTTTGTTGTCAATGACGATCCGAACACTCGGCACCATGAATTCCACTGGCACCACCGCTTCCTGCCTGAACATTAACTGGAAGTGGGTCTGTCCTGTGGTGACCTTATACATCGTCCGGTTCGCCCACAATATCGACAGTAAGTGTTCCTCCCAATCTTCCTTCTCCACTCCGCAAGACTTGTAAATTACAGAGACAATTATTTTGTTTGTCGCCTCGGCTTACCTGTTCGCTCGAGGATAGTAGGGGCTTGATAAGGAGTGGAATATCTTGACCTCCGTCATGAGCAACCGGATTATATGATTGACAAAATGTCCTCCCCGGTCACTCGTCAATTGGATTGGAATCTCGTACCGTGTAATGATTTGCTCGTAGATAAACCTTGCCTTACTAACGACCGAATTGTCTGGCAGAGCCCGTGCCTCGAACCACTTGGTCAAGTATTTTGAGGCCACCACAATGTATCTGCACCGTCGGGCTCGACTTGCCTTCAAAGGTCCGATGAAATCCAGCTCCCATCGTTCAAACAGTTCCTGGGCATTGGACGGGTTGAGGGGCATAAAATCCATCTTCAGCGGCCTCCCCGACCGTTGGCATGTGTCACAACTCGTCACCCACTCCGGGGCATCATTGTGCAGTGTCGGCCACCATAGCCTTGCCAATAGAACTTTCCTGGCTGTGGTGTCGGGCCCCACATGCCCTCCTGCCGGGCCTTCATGTGCTTCCCATAAAACACCTTGAATTTCTTCCTCCAGGACACATCGCAATAGGACCTGGTTAGGCCCCATTTTATACAAAAGGCCATTAATGAGTTGAAATGTCTTACTCCTTAGTACGAGCTTCCTTCACTCCCCTGGTTGCATCACTTTAGGGGATTGTGATGTCGACAGATATTCCCCGATGCTTGTGTACCAGGCAGGAAGAACAGCAATGTGGAATAAGTGGGCATCCGGGAAATCTTCATTTACTCCTTCTGCCGGTTCGCCTAACTTGATTCTAGATAGCTAGTCGGCTATCACATGGCTTTTCCCAGGTCGTACAATAATGTTGAATGTAAACTCCTACAACAGCAACAACCATCGGCTGATTCGCTCCTGAATGATTGGCTTATTCACCAAGTACATTAATGCCTAGTGGTCCACATAGAATGTGAACGACGTGCCCAGTAAGTAATGTCTAAACTTCTAGACGAAGTACACCATCCCCAGGGCTTCCCTCTCTGTCGTACTGTAGTTTTTTTCTGCCTTTAACAGGAGTCTGCTCGAGAAGTACATCGGGTGATCTAGCCCGTGATCGCCAACCTACGCCAGTGTGGCCGCTGTGGCAAAATTTGATGTGTCGACGTGTACATGGAACTCTCTGTCCCAATTCGGATCTGTCAGGATTGGCGCACCTACCAACCATGACTTTAGTTCTTGGAAGGCTTCTTCCCGAGCCGTCCCCCATGCCTACTGTTCACCTCTCCTCGTCAACTTGTCTAGAGGGCAGGATACTTGAGCAAAATTTTTGATAAACCGCCTGTAATACCCTGTGTCGTAGGAAGGATTTGACTCCCGTGACATCTGTCGGTGCCTCCATTTTCACTATCACCCGAATCTTGAACGGGTCAGTCTTGAGTCCAGCCTTATACACTATGTGTCCTAACGGCTTCCCTTGAGGCACCATGAATCTGCATTTTTTGGGATTGAGTGCTAGGCGGGCTCGCCTGCATCTCTCCATGCATTCGCCAAGTGCAGCTAGATGTGCATCGTGGTTACTATAGATGGACTAGTCGTCAAGGAACGCCCTGAAGTTCCATACTGACATCTTGTGAAATATGTGAAGGATTATCTGCTGGAATGTTGCTGGCGCGTTGCATAACCCGAACGGCATTCAGTCATACGCGTACATGCCATCTTCCACTACGAAGGTTGTTTTCAATTTGTCCTATTCAGCAATGGATATGTGGTTATAACCAAAAAATCCATCCATAAATGAATAAATTTCATGACTGACCACTTCCTCCAAGATGTTATCCGTAAATGGTATTGGAAACGGGTCCTCTATGGTGACCGCGATAAGGCATTTGAAATGCACGTAGATTCGGATCTGGTTTGCCTCCTTTTTAAGGGATATCACTATGGGCGACACCCACTCGTTGGTCTACACTTTAAAAATAATCTCGGCTTCGAGCATACATTCGATCTCATCATTCACTCTCGCAGCATAGTTTTTATTCATTCTTTACGGCCTCTTCTGTACAGGTACGGCCCCAGGTACGAGTGAAATTTGGTGTACGCACAGTTCTGGCGGCACCCCTTTGAGGTCCTTGTAGGTCCAGGCGAATACATCCCTATATTCCATGAATATTTTAAACGCGGTGGCTTTCAGGACTGGATTCCAGTTGTCGCCAACCAGGATGTTCCTTGACTCTGCTTCCATGCCGAGGTTTGTAAGTTTTATGGACTCTTCGTAGCGGATTGGTTTCGTCATGTCAAACCTATGTGCTGGTGTCTCATTGACAGGAGCATCCCCTTCCGTGTAATCCCCGTACGCTGGCGGAAATTCATTTTCGTCCGGCTCCTCGTCAACCTGCAACATGTTGCACCCATACAGCAGCTCATAGTCTTCCATTTGCCAATGGAAGAGCCCATTAAGGGAATCGGTCTCATCTTCCAAACATCCTTGGATTCCCACGATGCCTTCCTCATCCGGTTCCCTTTCGTACTTTCCTTCATCAACTCCGCCCTCGCCGTCCGATTCCAATTCTGATGCGAGTTCTTCACTCACGAGTTGTGTTTTCAGGTCGATAATAAATTTTTGCCTGGCTTTCTCCATGGATAGCGTGTTATGCTTCCAGTTGTGATTCCCTCTGGCCACCACCAGCCACCCTCTGCCAAGAATGGCGTTGTATCCTTTCTTCGCGAGCGGAATCACCACGAAGTTGAGGACAAATGGTTGTGTCCCGATGGTCACTTGTTGCACCATGAGCGTTCCAAGAGGTTTGATACCATGTTGATCCGCTCCCAGTAAGTTGAAGGTTGACGGCCATAGTGTCGGCTTGTCAAGCTTCTTCCAGGTTTCTTCCGGAACCACATGCACTCCCGACCCGCTGTCGACAATGGTGTCAGTCAACATGGTGCCAAGTATTCTCATTTCTACCACCGTCGAGTGCCGACCACTGTATAGTGTCAGGACCAATGGGTCTATTAGTGTTCCGCAAGGAACATCCGTATTCCGGGTCATCCGACTCTGTGGAGTTACTTGCACCATACGTAGGAGTGTCGCACGTAATTGCGGCATCGTTTCCAGGAGGTCCTTCATCTTCACAAGTACTTCAATCTGCAGCATTTGATTCAGGATATTTTCCTCAGCCTTATAGCGGGAAGTACTTGCCACTTCCTGAGTGTTCCCTTGTGCCAACATTTCCTTCGCTACTTCAGCCTTCGCCTCCAACACCCACTGCTTCTCTGTGTGAGGGTCCGGGTATGTGGCCTTCTTTGCCTGTGACCGTGCGATTGCCAATACCCATTCCTCTATCCTATGGCCACCTACATTCAATCTGCTGGGAGCAAATCAACATGGAATCAAACCCATCGGGACACTGATGGGCCAGCAAGTTACCATTGGAGCGCAACCCTTCATATTGCACTTCGTGGTAATCCCACTAAAGAAAAAAGGGTATGATGCGATCTGAGGGAGAGGGTGGCTGGTGGCAGCCAAGGCCACCCACAACTAGAAGAAGAACACTTTGTCAAGGAAGTTTATCATAGACCTTGGGACACAATTGGTTAGTGAGTAACTGGCATCATCTTCGAAATCGGAGGGTGAAGGCGACCTGAGGAACGAAGGATGGGGCTGCAGGGAGGCCAACGACAAAGGGATTCTCAAACTAGGAGAGTGCTCCGAGGATGAGACGGGGTCATTGAACGGGCTCTTCCACTGGCAGATGGAGGATTACAAAATGTTTCAGAGCTACAGGCTCGAAGTAGAGGAACCAAAGAAAGTAACAGAGGAGGTGTACCTGCCAGAATATTGGAAGGGAGACGCCCGTGTGAGTGACACCACTGCACACCAGTTCCCGAAGGAAGAACCCATCAAGTATCAAGAGGTAAAATTGAAGGAGACAAACCTCGGTGACGTAGATAATCCTAAGATCATTCGTGTCGACAACGATTGGAACCCTGTGTGGAAGGCCGCAGCCTTCAAAATCTTTATTCTTCTTCTTCTTGTTTTGTACAGGAAAGATTCCTATAGAATTTATGGTTCCAGGTCTTCGGATGGCCATTGAAAATAGACTTGCCATCAACGGGTCCAAATTGAAACGGGTTGCAGGTGTTCTGAAGGATTTGGACCCGTTTATGGCAAGTATTTTTTTAATGGCCATTCGAAGACCTGGAACCATAAATTCTACAGGAACCACGGTCTCCTTCCCGTACATAAGAAGAAGAAGAAGAAGAATAAAGATTTTGAAGGTTGCGGCCTTCCACACAGAGTTCCAATCGTTGTCGACACGAATGATCTTGGGATTATCTACGTCACCGAGGTTTGTCTCCTTCAATTTTACATCTTGATACCTGATGGGTTCTTCCTTCGGGAACTAGTCTGCGATGGTATCACTCACACGGGAATCTCCCTTACAATATTCTGGCAGGTACGCCTCCTTTGTTACTTGCTCTGGTTCCTCTACTTCGAGCCTGTAGCTCTGAAACATTTCGTAATCCTCCATCTGCCAGAGGAAGAGCCCATTCAATGACACCGTCTCATCCTCGAAGCACTCTCCTAGTTTGAGAATCCCTTCGTCGTTGGCCTCCCTACAGCCCCATCCTTCGTTCCTCAGGTCGCCTTCACCCTCCGATTCCAAAGATGCTGCCAATTCCTCACTAACCAACTGCGTCCCAAGCTCTATGATAAACTTCCTTGACAAAGTGTTCTTCTTCCAGTTGTGGGTGGCCTTAGCTGCCACCAACCACCCTCTCCCTAAGATCGCATCATACCCTTTTTTCTTTAGTGGGATTACCACGAAGTCCAATATGAAGGGTTGCGCTCCGATGGTAACTTGCTGGCCCATCAGTGTCCCGATGGGTTTGATTCCATGCTGATCTGCTCCCAGCAGATTGAATGTAGGTGGCCACAGGACGGAAGAACGGGTATTGGCAATCACACGGTCACAGGCAAAGAAGGCCACATACTCAGACCCTCGCATGAAAACGCAGCAGGCGCTGGACGCGAAGGCTGAAGTGGCAAAGGAAATGTTGGCACAAGGGAACACTCAGAAAGCGGCAAGTACTTCCCGCTCTGAGGCCGAGGAAAATATCCCGAATCAAATGTTGCAGATTGAAGTACCTATGAAAATGAAGGACCTCCTGGAAACAATGCCGCAATTACATACGACACTCCTACGTACAGTGCAAGTAACTCCACAGAGTCGGGTGACCCGAAATACGGATGTTCCTGGCAGAACACTAATAGACCCATTGGTCCTGACACTATACAGTGGTCGGCACCCGGCGGTGGTAGAAATGGGAATACTTGGAACCATTTTGACTGACACCATTGTCGACGGCGGGTCGGGAATGAATGTGCTTCTGGAAGAAACCTAGAAGAAGCTTGGCAAGCCAACACTGTGGCCGTCAACATTCAACTTACTAGGAGCGGATCAACATGGTATCAAACCTCTTGGAACGCTCATGGCACAACAAGTGACCATCGAGACATAACCATTTGTCCTCGACTTCGTGGTGATTCCGCTCGCGAAGAAAGGATACAACACCATTCTTGGCAGAGGTTGGTTGGTGGTGGCCAGAGCAAATCACAACTGGAAGCGTAACACGCTGCCCATGGAGAAAGTCGGGCGAAAATTTATTATCGACCTGAAAACACAACTCGTGAGTGAAGAACTCGCGTTAGAATCAGAATCGGACGGGGAGGGCGGAGTTGACGAAGGAAAGTATAGAAGGGAACCGGATGAGGAAGGCGTCTTAGGAATCCAAGGATGTTCGGAAGATGAGAACGATTCCCTTAATGGGCTCTTCCACTGGCAAATGGAAGACTACGAGCTGTTATATGGGTGCAACATGTTGCAGGTTGACGAGGAGCCGAACAAAAATGAATTTTCGCCAACGTACAGGGAATACATGGAACGGGATGCTCCTGTCAACAAGACACCAGCACATAGGTTTGAAATGACGAAACCAATCTGCTACGAAGAGTCAGTAAAACCTACAAACCTCAGCACAAAAGCAGAGTCAAGGAACATCCTGGTTGGCGACAACTAGAATCCAGTCCTGAAAGCCACCGCGTTTAAAATATTCATGGAATACAAGGATGTATTCGCCTGGACGTACAAGGACCTCAAAGGGGTGCCGCCAAAACTGTGCGTACACCAAATTTCACTCGTACTTGGGGCCGTACCTCTATGGAAGAGGCCGTAAAGAATGAATAAAAACTATGCTGCGAGAGTGAATGATGAGATCAAACGTATGCTCGAAGTCGGGATTATTTTTAAAGTGCAGACCAACGAGTGGGTGTCGCCTATAGTGATATCCCTTAAAAAGGAGGCAAACCAGATCCGAATCTACGTGCATTTCAAATGCCTTAACGCGGTCACCATAAAGGACCCATTTCCAATACCATTTACGAATAGCATCTTGGAGGAAGTGGTCGGTCATGAAATTTATTCATTTATGGATGGATTTTCTGGGTATAATCAGATATCCATTGCAGAACAGGACAAATTGAAAACGACCTTCGTAGTGGAAGATGGCATGTACACATATAACCGAATGTCATTCGGGTTATGCAATACGCCTGCGACATTCCAACGGATAATCCTTCACATATTTCACAAGATGTTAGTAGGGAACTTCAGGGCGTTGCTTGACGACTAGTCCATCTACAGTAACCACGATGCACATCTGGCCGCACTTGGCGAATGCATGGAGAGATGTAGGTGAGCCCACCTAGCACTCAATCCCAAAAAATGCAGATTCATGGTGCCTCAAGGGAAGCCGTTAGGACACATAGTGTATAAGGCTGGACTCAAGACTGACCCATTCAAGATTCGGGTGATAGTGAAAATGGAGGCACCGACAGATGTCACGGGAGTCAAATCCTTCCTACGACACAGGGTATTACACGCGGTTTATCAAAAAATTTGCTCAAGTATCCTGCCCTCTGGACAAGCTGACGAGGAGAGGTGAACGGTAGGCATGGAGGACGGCTCGGGAAGAAGCCTTCCAAGAACTAAAGTCATGGTTGGTAGGTGCGTCAATCCTGACATATCCGAATTGGGACAGAGAGTTCCATGTACACGTCGACGCATCAAATTTTGCCACAACGGCCACACTGGCGCAGGTTGATGATCACGGGCTAGATCACCCGATGTACTTCGCGAGTAGACTCCTGTCAAAGGTAGAAAAAAACTATAGTACGACAGAGAGGGAAGCCCTGGGGATGGTGTACTCTGTCTAGAAGTTTAGACATTACCTA
Organism: Cryptomeria japonica; assembly: GCF_030272615.1. Taxonomy (NCBI): domain Eukaryota; kingdom Viridiplantae; phylum Streptophyta; class Pinopsida; order Cupressales; family Cupressaceae; genus Cryptomeria; species Cryptomeria japonica. Next base: position 725,708,131 of record NC_081413.1, on the reverse strand, counting down.
CTGGCCACGCCGTTCACATTCTATGTGGACCACCAAGCATTAATGTACCTAGTGAATAAGCCAATCATTCAGGAGCAAATCAGTCGATGGTTGTTGCTACTACAGGAGTTTACATTCAACATTATTGTACGACCTGGGAAAAGCCATGTGATAGTCATCTAGCTATCTAGAATCAAGTCAGGGGAACTGGCGGAAGGAGTAAATGAAGACTTCCCGGACGCCCACTTATTCCGCATTGTTGTTCTTCCTTCCTGGTACACAAGCATCGGGGAATATCTGTCGACATCACAATCCCCTAAAGTGATGCCACCAGGGGAGTGAAGGAAGCTCGTACTAAGGAGTAAGACGTTTCAACTCATTAATGGCCTTTTGTATAAAATGGGACCTAACCAGGTCCTATGGCAATGTGTCCTGGAGGAAGAAATTCAAGGTGTTTTACGGGAAGCACATGAAGGCCCGACAAGAGGGCACATGGGGCCTGACACCACGGCCAGGAAAGTTCTATTGGCAAGGCTATGGTGGCCGACACTGCACAATGACACCCGGGAGTGGGTGACGAGTTGTGACACATGCCAACGGGCGGGGAGGCCGCTGAAGAGGGATTTTATGCCCCTCAACCCGTCCAATGCCCAGGAACTGCTTGAACGATGGGAGCTGGATTTCATCGGACCTTTAAAGGCAAGTCGAGCCCGACGGTGCAGATACATCGTGGTGGCCTCAAAATACTTGACCAAGTGGTTCGAGGCACGGGCTTTGCCAGACAATTCAGCCGTTAGTAAGGCAAGGTTTATGTACGAGCAAATCATTACACGGTACCGGATTCCAATCCAATTGACGAGTGACCGGGGAGGACATTTTGTCAATCATATAATCCGGTTGCTCACGACGAAGGTCAACATATTCCACTCCTTATCAAGCCCCTACTATCCTCGGGCGAACAGGCAAGCCGAGGCGACAAACAAAATAATCGTCTCTGTGATTTACAAGTCTTGCGGAGTGGAGAAGGAAGATTGGGAGGAACGCTTACCATAGATATTGTGGGCGTACCGGACGACGTATAAGGTCACCACAGGACAGACCCCCTTCTAGTTAATGTTCAGGTAGGAAGCGGTGGTGCCAGTGGAATTCATGGTGCCGAGTGTTCGGATCGCCATTGACAACAATCTAGGCGACATGGAGAGTCTCCGAGAGCAATTGTATGCCTTGAGCAAACCGGACGAAAAATGAATGATGGCTCAATGGGCCACAGAGGCAACCTAGCAAAGACGGAAGGTCTGGCACAACAACCATCTTCGGCGAATGAAGTTTACTCCGGAGCAATTAGTGTTGAAATTCAAGGGGAGGAACGAAATCAAACCCAAAAAATTTAAAGCACGATGGCTAGGCCCCTTCAAGGTACACGAGGTCAATGCCAACGGGGTGATTAAGTTGTGGATGCTCAACGAGAAGGACATTCCAGACGCCATCAATGGGTTGAAATTAAAACAGCACCACGAACAGAGACAAGCGACCGATCCCGAACCCTCCCAAAGAAATAATCATTAAAAATAAAAATAAAAAAATCCATACGGTCGTTCGAGTTTGTACGACAGCAGCCCGTACAGCCCGAAAATTTATTTTTATTTTTTAAAAAGCGCGCCGTACTGTGGCAATTGCCGTACGGTGGGGTCGCGCATCCACCGTGTCGTGGAGCCGCGCGTCCATGGTGCAGTTGGGGCCGCGCCTCCACCTTTAGGTGGGCCGCGTGCCCACAGTGCGGTGAGGTATATACCCCGTAGAGCAAGTAAACAAATAAAAAAAGAAATCGCAGACAAAAAGGAATCGGGGAAGGAGGGCAATACACCGTACACCACACGCCACAGTCGTACACCGTACGTTGACATTTGGAAGGAAGGGTGTAGCACGTGCAAAAAAGTTAAAAACTCTATAAAAGCAGATTAAGAGAATTAATTAGGAATCAACGGACACAAATAGGAATAAGGCGGATTAGAGAAAACGGTTTTAACCGTTAGAAGACAAGTTAGAGGGAGGGTGAAGAACTTCAAAATCAAGTGTAGACACAGGCAAGCGAGTTTTGCCATCTAGTGTGCGTATTGCAGGCAGCCTCGGGATGAGCAGCAGTCAAAAAAGCAGGAAGCATCGTCCAAAAACCAAAAACCCAATCGACAAAGGACAAGGAAGAGGTAACAACAGACAATATTGTGTTCGAGGGTCTTAATGGAATAGACTGTAGGAATTGGTGGGCGAAGACACCTCACGATGACCCGATAAAGAAAAAATTTCGCCAGGCACAGGGACATTGGGCTGTCCAAATGCCAGTTTTCTGCATAAAAGATTTTGAAGTGGTTTTGCATTCCATGATTGGCAACTATGATATACACCACCACCAGTCTGTATTTGACTATCAGCACCAGCGGATAACTATTTCTTGCACGGCAAGCAAGTTCAATAGGGTGTTTGGCATACCAAGGTTGAAAGGGAAAAAAATTGATACTTCACAGAAAATCACTCCAGAAAACAATGCCACCTTGCTACAATTGATGTTGTCCGATAACCTCACGCAGGGAGAAAAAGATAGCCTCAAAAGTGGAGGTAAGAGTAGGGGGGTCAAGAAAACATTTTTTGCTAAGGGAGTATGGCGATGCCTGTTGTCCGTAGTAAAGAGTCGCCTTACAGATGTCAGTCGCGCGTCTGACACAGCTATCGCACAAATAGTGTTGATGAATGGGCTACACAATGGGGTGGTGTATGATTGGGCATCACTGCTGCAGGATAGGATGGACGAGTTCATGACTCTACAGTACAAGAAATTTTACATGCCACATCATGCCATTGGGTTATTTCTCGATGCAGTCCGCACGGAGATCACCCCAGGCTCACAGCCATTGGAGCCATAAGATCATGTTGCACCGGACCAATCACCTATATTCTACTGGTCGCACTTGGATGTCTTGGCACATGGCGCGGAGGCACGTCTAGGCACTAAAAGGAAAAAGTCCGCCATGTCAGAAACGGAGTTCGACAGAGAAGAGTTTGACGCAAAGGAGGATGCTGATAGCGACAGGGAGGAATCCGCAGACACCTCCCAGGTGAGCGGAGGGAGTTTTCGGTTGGCAGGTAGAGGGGCTAACCAGTTGCCTAAAGAGGAGGTAGTGGAATCGGCAGGCACAGAAGGGTCCGTTCTAGCATCGCACCAGGCTCTGGTCCAGTTTACACCAGCACGCCTACCGGAGACTTGTCAGTTGGCGGTGCCACAGTCATTCAGGACAGTCAGCGTAGTCACCATGGTGCCAGTACCTAGCTTTGGGCAACCTCGGGTGCCAATAGCTATGACACCGTAGAGGGTCGAGACCACAGCAGGGATCGACTTTGGAGTGGCCTCCGTTCAACAGGATGGGTCGGGTATCTTGGTGAGTGCAAAGGCTTCCATAGAGCAGGATGTGTCGGGTGTGCCAAGTTATATGTAGGATGTAATGATGGAAGCACGCGCTCTCCATGATGACCTCAGCGCCTGGTTGAGCCGTTACGAGCTCCCACCCGTGGCACCTATAGGGGAGGCCACTCTATTTCCAGGCAGGGAGATGCATTCCTTGGATATCATTGATCTCGAGGAAGGGAGTTCTCGGAGCAGTAAGGCGCTTCAGAAGGCTGCGTCACCCGCGGCGGATGTAGTAACCAGTCCTTACAGAGACGAGGGGGTGCCTGTGGGAGTGCAGCAGGGTGCCGGAGAGTTTGGCAGTTCATTGTCAATATGACCCTAGGAGCCCAGCGGCTTGTGACATCTACGAGACTCCAGGAGCATGCCGCCATGGTCGAGGGGATGGAGAGGTTGTTGACCTTTGCTCGCACTGGATTCAGAGAAGCATTTGGGAAGTGTTTTGAGTTTGTCGAGTGGCCTGAGACGGTGAACCTAGGGATGCTAGAGGCTTGGTGCCTCACTGAGGGGGTTGGCGAGACCCGAATACAGTCCTTGTCGAGAGAGGTGGAGCAGGCCTTCTGCGAAGACTATCTTGAGCTCCGAAGGACACAGCACATGGCATCCACAACTGAGGCCTTGCGCGTAGCAGCAGTGACAGCTCGAGAGGATCTAACTGCCAGGTTTCGAGAGGTTGAGGCTACCATGGCACAAACTCGGACAGCAATGGACATTCTGGTAGCAGATAAGTCTGCCTTGGTTATTCTGTTGGAAGAGGAAAGGGCATCCAGAGCTCGGTTAGAGACTTGATTGGTCAATGCACTGGAGAGCGTGGACAAGAAGGATAAGGAGGCGTTGGAGGCAGCCTATATGGTTAAGACTGCAATGGAGCGGCAGATGGTGGCAAAACGGGATCTGAAGAGGAGGATAGAGCAAGTGTACAAGCTGCATGGGCGATTGGCGTCCACAACTACACCAACACTGGCGCCTTCTTCTTCAAGGACAGCCTCTTGCCCTCCCCAGTGGTTTGTTGTTTTGGCTTTCAGTTTTGCTTGTACATCATTCCCATTTTGGTTGTTTGTCGTTCGGAGACGACATTTCTTTTTGGGGGGGATGATGTTGTCGAGTAATTAAGCATTAAGGTAAATTGTGTTAGCATCAGTAGTTAACCCGTCTGTTGTCGGCAGTTGGCACTGGGTAACTGACTAGACTCCTTTATATTGTATTTGTTTCCAGTCTTTGGACATGCTATTGTAGTCAAACATATTGCTATCATTGTATGTATTGGCTTATTATGAATCAATAAAACACTTGTGAGTTCCATATATTTTGTGTACTTCTGTCATTTATGCAATGTCTTAACCTGACACCCTATGGGGAAAACTTATGTTTGTAAGTTGAAAAAGGCTCTCTATGGTCTTAAACAAGCCCCACGCGTTGGGTATCATAGACTTGATAGTTACTTGCAGCAGCAAGCATTCAAAAGAGGGATAGCAGACAACAATCTGAATATTAAAGAATAAGGTAATCATATCCTGATTGTTGTAGTTTATGTTGATGATCTGATTTTTGGTAGTGATTGTGAAGAGATGTATCAAGTTTTTGCTACCAATATGAAGGAGTTTAAAATGTCTATGTTGGGTGAGTTGTCATTCTTCCTTAGTTTGCAAATTCATCAATCTGGTAAAGGCATTTTTATTTCTCAAACAAAGCATATTAGAGAGATGTTGAAAAGGTTTAGAATGGAGGATTGCAATCCTTTAAGAACTCCAATGGTGACAAGATGTAAGCTAAGTAAAGATGATGAGTCTCCAAATATTAACCAAACATTGTACAGGTCTATGATAAGAAGTTTATTATGTATCACAGCCACTAGACCTGATATTATGCAAGTTGTTGGTTATGTTGCTAGATTTTAGGCTACTCCTAAGGATATTCATGTTCATGCAGTTAAATGGATCTTCAAGTATCTTAAGGGTACTATGGATTATGGGCTATGATATCCTAAAGGAAATGAATTTACACTGACAACTTATACAGACGTAGATTGGGGTTGTTCGATTGATGATAGAAAGAGCACAACTAGAGGTGCATTCTTTCTAGGTGGCTATCTTGTTTCATGACCGCGTCTAACACAGAATAAAGTCACCAATAGTCACCTTATCCTCTCTTGATCAAGATTGGTCCGTATGCTAGGATTACTCAAAGTTGAAACAGCTAATTCCCAAGGTTCCTTCAGTGCGTGGATGTGACTCAGTTGTTTGATGGGTTTGCTGATAACCTAAGGGGGCTTACGTATGTTGAAGAAACTTATGCAAGCTCAAGGATTTTTTATACAGATGATCTGCAATTAAAGCTCTAGTTTTGGATCTTTTGGATTTTGAATCATGCGGAAAGTAAATAGGAATAGGGCAGAGGGAAAACTAGACTAAAAGTAATCTAACCCTATGAACAAGGAGACGGGGTAACTTGCACAAAATCCAACCACGCTTCGCTTTGCCAGCAATGCACAACTACACGAAGGCGGTGCAATCTTCAGAGGGTGTGTTAAAGATTGTCAAATCATCAAGAGAAACCATCAAATCGAACAATCTCTTCTGATAATCGAAGTTAAACATACACATATAACGGAGGCTCATGCTAACTTTGCATGGCATGCAACAATCAGCTGCACACCAAAAGTATGAGCACGAATTTTGCAACAAGCGATCCTATCAAATCCAGTTCGTCTAACAGCATGAAAGCAAATCTAATGTATGAAGAGAATGAGACCATGCAAGCTCCAAAACAACACAAGAACACACCAACAATTGAACAATGTATTAAGTGTTTGCTTCTAAAACTCTTAGCAACAATCTCTGACGATAGTCTCTCCTCCTTACAAATGAGGGGGTCACCCCCTTTTATAGGCCTCAAGCCATGATTACACGCAAAACCCTAATTTGGGTTTGCCCTAAAGATTCCCCACTCAAGGTGCAACAAAATGGGAATCGGCAATTAATAACTCATTATGCCCATTTACAATAAATTTAAAAGAGCCTAAAATAGCGCCCACTAGCACATTAAATGTGCCCCATGATGTTGATTATGCCAAGAATATAACCGACGCCATCATAAATGCCCATCATTTTCCAAGTGACGGCGACGTGCACGAAGAATCTATCATAAAACCACAATGAGAAGGCGACATGCAAGAAGATTCCCTATCCGGTGGTGGCATGCATTGACTGGTCCCACGCCTAGTCAATATTCCTTCAGCAATAAGTACGCCATCACTATTCAATCAAAAGACTTTCGTCCAAAAATGAACGACCATTATCTCGTTCATTTATGGCGTATGCAATGAATCTACCGACGACAACTTTTAGTTCTCTGATGGAGACACTTGGCACATTCTCAATATTGAACTCCATCAAGGCAATTTCTTCTTCGCTTCTGGAAAAGAAGCTTTCCCACTCTGCCATGACTTCCTGTGTTTTCTTCATCATACTGGAGAGTGAAGAAACATTTGCAAAATGTTCCTTAGGGAACGAGCCAACGAAGAAATCGCGCAACTGGGATTTCACGGAGTTCACCGTTATTCCTCTATCACTGAATTTCCTTGCAAACAAAGCTTCCATGGCACTAAGGATTTCTTCCTGTATCCCCCTTATAGATTCCTTCAAGGTGATAGAGTCAATGCTGAATTTGTCAAGGGTGTTCTTTCTGGAACAGATAGTGTAGAACCATCGGGGGAAATCATAAGCTTCATTCTCTTGGATCACTTTCCCGTCCACCAGAGTTTGCCTTGGAGTCTTCATCAGAGCCCTGAGTCGGGAAATGGTTAAGTCTTGGTAAACATCTACATCCTCCCATAGTCCTTCTGCTATCTCTAATCTGCTTAGGAGGGCCACGAACTTCGAATGAAGCTAAGCTAGATCCTCAACGAATTTTCCTGCCTCAGCATAAACATCCTCTATCCATTCCCGGGAATTTTGTGCCATTGCTCTAATAAGTTCTGCATCATCAACTACTTCCTTGGGAAGGAAGGGAGGAGTGGATGAAGGACCTGCTTCCCTGAGGGGTCTTTTGAAACTCCTGACGTATTCACATAGGAATCTATTTTCCTCCCTCAGCCGCTTACATTTTGCCTTTGATTTCAGCAACTTCTCCTTCATGGCTAAGGAGGAATCTTCAAAATCTCCCACAACTTGACCAATGGAAGCATGGCCAAGATCAACTTGTCTAATGACGTAATCCTCTTGTCTAATCTCACTCCTATCCTTATCCATTGCAGATTCAGCAATGTGCAAGGTCCGGGATCCAGATTCTTCCCTGACCACCTTGGAAAACTTCCAGGGGACCTTTCTTTCAGATGGCCGATCCATCCTCTTCAATAATTCTTCTAACTCCTGAGAAGGATTGGTTCCTCCTTCTGCTTCATTCCCCAATCTGCCTGTCAACCAATCTGGCGTGGGGATGGAATGGCTATGATCGTCTACATGCTCCTGTTCCTGAGATTCCTCCTCCATTTCACCAAGGATAGTCTCCACGAAGCTATCCTGGTGAACTTCTTCTTGGTGCGGGGACTTTCTTGCCTCTAACTTCTTGGTTGATGATGGCCTTGTGAAGCATTGATGCTGAGTATATCAGGCGCTGGAATGTTCCCTGGAAGTGGGCCTGTGGGATGTGGAAACATCTCCACGTCCCGTACGCTCGAGGAGCTAACTGGTGAATGCTCCCTTCCTGTCCTTGCTCTCTTTTGTGGAGGTTCCTCTTGTTGGGCTTCCTGTCGAACCTCGTGTGGGATTCCTGCTGGATATCCTTCATCTTTGTTGCCCTTGGCCTCTTTGGGGCATTTTTTCCTTTGTCCATCCGGGCTTCTCTTCCTGCCTGAACCTGTGAAGAGCTTTCAGTTGCCTCACTGTGGGAATCCAAATTTCCCATTAGCTGGTATGTCAGATGGACATTGTCTTCCACCAACTTTCTTGGCTGCCTGTCAATCCAGTGCTTAGTGAATTTTAGCATTGGTCTAGCTAAGATGTTCAAATCATCTACCTCAGGCTCTGACCAATCTGGCAACTGGATAGGTTGATCTTTTACTTTCTCAAATTCGGGTTGCATCAAATCTGAATCTTCCTTCACCTGATCTGGTACCTGATGAATTTCACTTATTCTGATGGTGTCAAGGGGCAGTCTGGAATGCATTCTTCTCCGGACCTCAAGGTCATCCTCGGCACTTGCCCAGTAATCCTCCAAGTGAAATTTGTGTATGACTTTGACACCGGCAACCTTCCTAATCTGGCTGTAAGGATCATATTGGGCCCTGGATGTGTAAAATGGTAGGCAATAGAATGCCAATTCCCCTACTGCACTTGCAGCGGCCTCCAAACCTGGGCATATCTCCATGAAATCCCCCAAAACAATTGGAAATTGAATAGATTGCTTCTTCTTCTTCTGCAGCTGATCATAGGCAATTAACTGCCTCATGAGCTCGAGCAATATAAGCTTGTCTGATGGATATCTGGGCAATTTGTAAGACTGGAAGGAGAACCCTTGCGCCCTGATGTAGGTGAATTTGGGGAATTGCAAGAATGCAGCGCCATACCTCTGGACCAAGGCACTTGCTTGTGGAGACAACCTCATGTGTAACTTATTTTGCAAAAGTCGTGTCAGGTACATGGTGAAGGTGTCATTCGCCAACCTGTAAGAGCTAACATTGGAGAGATGAAGCTAGGGATAACACTCATGCACTTTTAACTAAGCTGGTCCGCAACCCATGATTCCTCTTGCTGGCAGCCCATTGAATCCTCCCCTTCGTGCAATCATATAGAACAGGTAGGAGCTCATGAAAAAGCACTGGGACCTTTTCTCTTTTAGGTTCTTCAATTGTTCATGCAAGTAGTCACTGATCAATCTAGCCCAGTTGATCAACGTATTTGAATTCATGATCTCGCCTATGTAGAAGAACATCCAAGCCTCAAAGTTCACTGAATGTGGGCATCCCATTACTCTGCTTAGCATCTTTATCAGGTCCACATACTCTTGCTTGAACTCGAAGATTGTGAGAGTTTTGGGCATCTTGGAAGCGTGCACTCTAGGCTTTAGCAACCACTGCTTGTTGATCAAATCAGCGCACCTGGCAGGGCCTGCTTCATATACTGCCTGAGCTCCGCTGCTGGTCCTGTACGTCATGGAATAATGTGAAGGTATTCCGAAAGCTTCACCAATTGACTCTGGAGTCAATGTTGCCAATAGCTTTCCATCTGGCATTGAGATTGTTTTCCGCTCCAGATTGTAATGTGCTGCACATTCCAAGACCAGATTTGGGCATTGAATAGCGGGAGGAAAACCAGCTGCTGCAACTATTCCACTTCTGACAGCTGTCGGGGATGGATTGTGCCCTGCTGTTTCGAACATTCGGATCTTGAATGCAGCCAAGTTCAATGTGCCTAGATTAGTATCGCTGACTTCATCCCATCTTGAATTCAACCGAGAATGAGGAAGAAAACTCTTCATCTCCGCCTTGATCAATGTCTGCCTGGAGATAGTAGCTGCCTTGCTTGGTTCCTCCATCTTGGAAGCACCTCGAAATGATGAAAATAGAGACTAAGTATGAACATTCTTCATTTCTCCACTTCTTTCCTGAATCTTGCACATGAGAAATGAAATGCCTCTCCAAACTTATATAGATTTCTCAAGAGGCATTAATTTAGCAATTGCATTCATGATGTGTCATACTTTCCCCAATCACTGTGCCATGCAAAGGCAACTTCCCATGCGAATGAGTTCAAATTTAGAATTTTCCTTAAATGCTTCCAGTCATGCGTCATACTTGGAAGATTCCTTCTGCCAACTCGTTGATTTCATTCTTTCCAATTTTGGAGGGAAATCGAAGGATCTTCTTAGGATTTGCTCGATTCCATTCTAACTTGTCATCTCCTACTTTCGAAGGAATTTTCATGCCTCTTCTCCACATCCCTATTTTTTAGGGATCTTCCTAAAATTTAGGAATCAGGTTCATTGGATGGGGAATTTCATCCCGATTCCGAATCTATAAAATTTTCCACACTTGGTCGAGATTTAGTGTCTAAAAATAGCATATTCGAAAATTCGCCCGAGGGGAATTTTGCTTTTATTCCTCCTTGACTCCTTGGATTCCATGACTTAGGCGAAATTTCAATTTTTTAGTCTTGGGTGGAATTTTCACCATGTCCATGGATTCATGGATTTTTCCTCCTCTCCTTGGCATCTTCATTTTGGCGCCCCAGTCCAGACTTGGGCGCATTTTCACCATGTCCATGGATTCATGGATTTTCCACCTCTCCTTGGGATCTTCAATTTGGCGCCTGACTCCAGACTTGGGCGCATTTTCACCATGTCCATGGATTCATGGATTTTCCACCTCTCCTTGGGATCTTCAATTTGGCACCCCAGTCCAGACTCGGGCGCATTTTCACCATGTCCATGAATTCATGGATTTTTCCTCCATTCCTTGGCATCTTCATTTTGGCGCCCCAGTCCAGACTTGGGCGCATTTTCACCATGTCCATGGATTCATGGATTTTTCCTCCATTCCTTGGCATCTTCATTTTGGCACCCCAGTCCAAACTTGGGCGCATTTTCACCATGTCCATGGATTCATGGATTTTTCCTCCATTTAATCTCCCAGAGTTTATAATATTTTGACCTCCTTGAATTTTGAAGTGTTTTCCTGAGCTTTCCATTTTCGGCATGGATTTCCAGCACTTGACCCATTTCTGGCTATCTTTGTCTGATGTCTGACTTTCCGGAATTAGAAATGTCTGCGAACACCTGATCCTTGTCGCCTTGTCTGACTGACCCTACCAGTACTGACTTTCCAAAAATAGAAACATTCCAGGTGTCAGCGTTAGATCTCTAGACAGGGTGCAGTAATGACTTACTATAAATAGAAACTAAAAATAGTAAGTTTGATTTTTGGCAAAATGGCGACATTCTAGGACTTGGAAAAATCCCTAAAAAATAGGGGCTTTCTAAAAAATAGAAAGTTGCTCCGTTTGGGCTCAAATTTTACTGGGAGGTCCCTTGAAGGGTCCTGATTCCATTCATATGCTTAGTTTTCCCGAAACCCTAACAAGAACCCCTGAAATCTAGGACAAAAGGCAAAACCCTAGAAAAAGGACAAAACAGGCCTTAGACTTCATAGAATTCGCTTGACAGAGAAGCAGATTAACTCTAACTGACCCCCGAACATCCGCAACGCGGGAGATTGAAGAGATTGCTACCAACACACACAAAAAGCCAAGACCGAACGACCAAAAGGGCCTAAAAGCTAGGGGGTCCCTATCTGGGATGGGGTGATGTGTGATTAGGTCACAACAAGTACATTGCACCAGTTTCTTGTTGTACAAAAGTTTTATGGATGAAGCATACACTAGAAAAATATTAGAGTATGATCATCCTATATCAATCTATTGTGACAACATGAGTGCTATTAATATTTCTAAAAATCCAGTTATGCACTCTAGGACTAAACATATTCCTATTATCATGTCCTGAGAGAACAAGTTGGTAATCAGCAAATTAAATTGGAATATGTTTCTACTACAGAGTAGATTGCAAATTTGTTTACTAAGCCTTTGCCAAAGGAAACATTTGAATGCTTGACGAAGAAGTTGGGAGTGACTTCACTCCATCATTGAAGTGTTGTTTTACCTCAAGGGGAGTTTTCATTGTTATATTCTATCAACCACATTTCAATTTTGCAGATTCATATCAATCATTGATGTCAAAGGGGGAGTATTATTTCAGAGCTTCTTTGTTTCAGGTTGGTTGCAGATGGAGTTGCCACCAATGACAAATGGGGAGATTGTCGGATATTTTGTCATTGATGCAAAAGGATGTTGATCAAGGTTGTCTAGCAATTATTTGGTTGAGCTACTTGGTTGCTTGGTTGAGCTACCTAGTTGTCTAGTTGAACTACCTGGTTGTCTAGTTGAGTTACTTGGTTGTGTGTTCGAGCTACCTGGTTGTCAGCTTGAGCTGCTGCTTGTCCAAGTCATCTACTTGCTGTCAACTTCTCTTGCCTAGTCAAACTTTGTTACCACGTCATCCTAGGAGGAAGGCATGATTTTCTTTATGTGCTACAACTCTTTTAAACATGGTGGTTATATTCATCAATATTAAACATGGTGGTTTTAAACGAAATCAGATATTTATGATAGGCATTTTCTTTGGAGCCGACTCTTTAATTTTTTCATCCTATCTTGGTGCAATGACATGAGTTTTTCAGATATTTTGAAACATTTTTCCAGGGTGTAAGAGGAGCAAATTTTCTGCCAGTTTTGTAACGTTTTTTTCCTAACTTGGAGAACATGTCATATCACATGAGTTTTTTATTTTTGGTGTTGCAATGTTAATAAGATTTGGCTGGACTGTCAGTTTTCAGATATTTATTGGAGAATGTGGGTTGACTAGTCAAGCATTTATACTATTCTAAGTTCGCATGGTATTTCTAAAAAATATATGAAAACATGTCTCTATCTTTGCTAGTATTTTTTTGTTTTGTTTTGGTGAAATGCTTTTGTGGCGTGGTTATGGAATAAAATGACTATATCTTTTGTGTGATAAAGCTCTGAATGTTTTTTTATGAAGCTTTGGCAAATACATCTATCACATTTTTGACGTTAAGCAAGCAGGATGTGTGTTGACTAGTATGTATGATTCTGTGTTGAAGAAGTCATCATACAAGAGGGAATGGTGTGAGTTTTATTGAGCATACTACTTTGTTTGTGGTGTGGAATGATTTGCAGAAGATGAAAAAGATGTATCATTTTTTCTCTACATTGAGTTTATGGAGACAAGTATATAAGAAGTCGAAAATTATTTCAGCGAGATGTGTATGGTGATTGAAATGCTTAGTAAAGTGTTAATTAGTTTCAGTGCATTTGAGTTGGTGCTAAACTGAAGTTGAAGTAGCAGAATTGAATGTATTGATGAGACCAGTCATGACATATACACAAAAATTGATGGATCAACAAGTTAATAGGTTGAAAGAAATATATATCCCTTTAACCTACAACTTGATGGGAAACTTGGAATCACAATATTTTGAGGATGAAATGAATGAAGAACAACATGAAATCAGTATTGAGGAAGAGAGAAGTAGACAACAAAGAAAAAGTCACAAGAAAAGGAAAAATATGGCTGAAACTTTGCAAGCTAAGAAGACAAAGAGAAAGGGGATTTTTAGTTAAGAACCACCATAGAAAAGGCAAAAATCAGGAATGGCTCATTCGTCAACCAACACTTCTTCAGTACAAGGAATTGCCTCTTCCATGGATATAAATGTAACATCAGTTGCAAAGAATGAATCACAAAAGGAAGTTGGAATTAATCCAAGTGTGAATGAATCCTTCAAACCATTCAACAACAAAACCAGGAGAGAGATCCTACTCAAGATGCACTTCTTGATAATGATTCAATGGAACCATGCACAATACCAATTGAGGAAATCCTTCAAGATATAGACATGGGTTTCCCAAACGGAGATTTTAATGAAGGAACGATATTGACAATTCAAAAATTTCAAGAAAATGAAGTGAAGATGTTGAACAATGCATAGCTCCCGAATGGCTAAGGAATAGAATGAAGAAGAAGGTTGTAATAGAGAGCAATCCAGATAATAACTTGGAGGATTTTCTAAATAGGATTAGTAAGACTGTAGAAAAAAAGCAAGCCAAGAAATACTCCAAGGTTCCAAAAGAGAGTTTAGAATCATGTGCGGTGCAAGTTGCAATTTCGAAGGTTGACAAGACAAAAAAAGATTATCACTCCAAAAGAGTATGCAGTCATGACTATTGACTTGGGACCAACCACAAAAGAACAAGAGATCGAGGAATTTGATGAATCCGAGAAAGTAATCAAGGAAAGATTGAGAAAAGAAGAAGAAAAGAAGAATCATCTCCAACCACTTTCGAAGGAATCATTTGAAGATTTGGAGGGGATGAAATCAACAGCATAAGCAGCGAGAAAATGTATTGGAAGTGCATTTGATAAAGCAAATGCATTCATTGAGGAGCTGGTACAGGTATATGGGAAAGTTGTCTCGATTCAAGACAAGATTTAGGTCATACTCGCATTGTGTGATGAATTTTGAGTTGTTAAGGAAAAGACTATTCTACGTTTGCTTGTACTGATGGATATCCCTAAGAGAACTTTGGTAGATGAAAATATAATGGAGGCAAATCAAGCGTGTGACTTTCACCGATGGTATTAAGCATTGATGACGAGAATGGGAACCTTTGAGAAGGAAAAGAAAGATTCAAATTAACTAGGCGGCATGGTCAAGAGAATTCAGGATAGAATTCTCATTGCAATGGAGGAAATGCTTGGAGAAGAAGAGAATGCTGAGAGAGTGAAATATTCCCCAAATAGGGATAATTAAAAAAACAATAATATCTCCTTACAAAATTCCTTCAAATTTCACACTTATTGACATTCAATTCTGATTACTCTTAGATTTCATATGACTTCTATGCATATAAAGATAAATAGAGATATTGTGTACTGGATATTATGTACTAGAAATCAATTGTTTCAGGAACAATATGAAACTCCCTCTTATTTCAGCAACAACAGCTAACAGAATTTTACTTGCAGGAACTAAACTATAATAATGTTCATAAAACAATAATCTTATTTCCTCAACTCAGACCCAAATATTAGAATACCACCAAATATCTTTATTTATGAAACAAGCCCTTACAAATTTGCCTCCAAAGGAGACTTTACAAATTTGCACAAATGTGAACTCCATCGCAGATTCACTCTCCAGAAGAGCTAGGTTTTTCGTCCAGCCCTTCAACTAAACTTCTAAAGGTTTTCGTCTCCAAAAAGCATAAAACGTTTATCCAATTCCAGGCATATCCTATTTCACTCAGCCAGCTTCCTTATAAAGAACTCCAAGAAACATCTAGATTAGGAAATATCTAGAAGAATAGGAGGATTAGGAATCATTCCATTTTTTGTTGCATTCCATATTTTTGTCACAGTTGGATAAATTTAAATACTTTCCATTGTCACAGCTTAAGAAGTTTAGATACTTTCCATTTTGTCACAGCTGAAGAAATTTAGTTACATTCCATATTTGTCACAGCTGGAGAAACTCGAATAGTTTCCATTTTGTTGCAGCTGGAGAAATTCGAATACTTTCTATTTTGTTGCAGCTGGAGAAAAAGTGACTTATTTTATTATTTTCAATTAATTAATAAGTCATCCTTAAGTAACATTAATTTTTTTGGATAACTTAATTAATTTAAATAAGTTAATCAAAATTTGGGAACTGTTGTCATTTTTATGACAACCTTGGTCCATCAATGAGAACCGATCAGAGATATGTTCCATGGACCAGCGATGCCCCAGTTGATCAAGGATAAAGGCAGTGAAATCATGGTTTGAAGTGTTGCCTTGTCGGAGGTTCCTTGGCCCCTTCTTTCTTCTCTCCGGAACTCCGGAACCCCCAGGTTCTGAGGTTCTTTGCCTTAGCCGTTTTCTTTCCTGCTCGGGAACTACGGAACCCCAAGCTTCCAATTTTCCCTTCTTCCTCTTAGCCTTTCCTTAGTTCTCCAGAACTTCAGAACCCCAAGGTTCCGAAGTTCCCCTCCTTCCTCTTTTCCTCTCCCCGGAACTCCGAAACCCCAAGGTTTTGAAGTTCATTCCTTTTCCTTCTTTGGAACTCCGGAACCCCGAGGTTCCGAAATCCCTTTGCCCAATTCCCCGAAACTCCAGAACCCCGAGGTTTCGAAGTTCCCTTCCCTTCTTTTCTTCGAAACTCTGGAACCCCGAGGTTCCGAATTTCCTTCTCTTTTGCCTTCCCTTTCTAGTTCCCAAAACTCTGAAACCCCGAGGTTCCGAAGTTCCTTTCTTCTCTCCCTCTCTAGCTCGGAACTCTGAAACCCCGAGGTTCCGAAGTTCCTTCCTTAGCCTTTTGGAATTCTCCAGAACCCCGAGGTTCTGAAGTTCCTTGCTGCCCTTCTTTCTCCTATCCCGAAACCCCGAGGTTCCAAGATTCTTCCCCTCTCTTCCTCACTTTGGAACTCTAAACTTCCAAAGTTCCCGAGCTTCCTTCCGACTAGCGACACTTCTTGATGGCGTGATCGACACTCAAGGCCTTTAATGCTTCGACAATATGGTGAATTTTTGTGGAGCCACAAGGGTGTATTTAATGTTTTTGGCAGGATTTCCATCAAGGGAGGTACGGGGGCCATGCTAGGTGACTTATGTCATGTCTAACTTTGGAAGGTCAGTCAATCCACCTTCTTCAGAATTGCCTTTGGAGGTATGGCTAGGTTGCTTGCATGTACAAGCCAAGTGCATGCACTTCCCTGCAATTCCAAACTGACATGTAGGGGTCATGATCACCATTGTAACCCAATTTTCTATATAAAGGCTATTTAGCCTCATTGTAAAGGGTTCTCTCCCTGCTGCCTTGAGCTTTCTTATGCCCTTCTCTTCTCTTGAAGACTTGTAATCTTTTGCATTTCTGCAACTATAAGATTGGCTTTTGGCCTTGAATTAATTGAAGATCACCACTCTTGCCTTCTTTCAACTTATGTATGTTATGTATGCTTTCTTACCTTCATCATAGGTGCATGTCTTGTGGCTTTTCTCCCCATATGTGTTGTGTTAACATGCTTTCTGAGTGTGACTTGTGGGAATCCTTCTCCCCCCTTGACACTTAGCAAATTCTAACCTCCATACATGCTTTTGGGCCACTTATGCAATTGAAGTTGTGCATTTCCAGGGTGTTTCAGTTAATTCCTTGTGCCATTTCGGTAGGGAGAGGATCAATCTCTTCTTGGTGCATCACCTCCCTTTGTTTCAAGCAAATTCACTCTTCCCTTTACCTCTACAAATTGTTAGGATAAGCTTAGGAGTTAGTTTTGAAGTGTTGAGTTGGTTCAACACCTGCACCTAGATAGAAAGGAAGCCGGCCTTCTCTGGAGATCCAACCCCCTTGCACAAGGTCCCACACTTCAAGGTTGTTTCCATGTTTCACAAGGTTGCTAAGTTGATAGCTCAGCAAGGGTGCAAGCTTTTGTCAAAACAAGAACATTACAGAGAGACATGAGTGCTAGTGAATTGAAAGATAAAATGAAGGCTATCTTTTTCAAAGCCACATGTTCGATTAAGAGGGTCATTTGGAGGATGCTTCTTCATTCATGACTTTAATGAACGGTGTTCAAGACCAAGGACCAAAATGGGAGAGGATATTTGCCACGTGTACAACTGACTTGGCACTCATGGAGTATAAGGTAGAGGCCACACCAAGTGCACCAATGGAAGTTCTTGATATCATCAAGTCTAGATTCATTGAATTTTCTTTTAAGGAAAGAGATAAGGGGCACAAATTCCTAGATGATAGCTTGTTATAGTCCTAAGTGGCATCGAATTTTCTCTTTCTTCTTACAATTTGTGTCAAGGAGGATGCTTTATTATTGGTCTATATTTAATAAGAGTTAGTGGATTAGGTGGTACTTGTAACTAACTCCACTTAGGGTTCCTTTGACTTATTGCAACCGTTGATTTAGAATCAATTTGGGCCCTTTATTTGTAATTGAGAGCTCTATATAAGCCTTGCTCATTTCATTTGTAGCAAGAGACTTTTGTGAAATTGTTGTTGAAATACTGCCATAATAAATGCAAACTCATTGAAGCTTGGTGAGGACTTGTGTTGTTTTGGGATGTTAGCATGGTTTCCTATTTCTCAAATTAGTTTAAGATTTGTTTATATCAAGTTGCATAATTGAATGGAAGATATTGTTGTTGATTCATATTGAAACCTATATGTTCATACCATTTGTGATTTTTTGATTGCAAGTTACAGTGGATGGTTAGTTAGAACTCAATTGAAAGCTTAACTATTTCTTTATGCTCATTGATTCGCATTGTCTATGCCCTATGGTGTTGATGTGTATAAGTGATTTGAAAATTTTTTGCAAACCCCTTGAAGATTGCATCATCTTTGTGTAGTTGTTTCCTCATGGCGAAGCAAAGCTTGGTTTGGTTTCACTAAGTCATCAATAGTTTCTTGCATTGTTAGAAGTAGATTGGATTCCTAAACCTTATCTTTTTGCATTTTATTTCAAAAGATCTTTCATAGAATTAGTTGGAGAACCTTATTGCAAAATCATGCGTTATTCAAAGGAAAAGAGCTGACTTGAACAATTGTGTAAGTCCCTTTGTGATTACCAGCAAATCACATATTTTCACAAAGTCTATCCACCATAAAAGTCGCATCGTAAAAATAGCATTTGAGGTTTCCTTGTTCAAGAGAGGATAGAATACTTAGTATTTTATTCTAGAGGTGTCATAAAAATGCATCAAAGTATCCAAGCGTGTTCTTGATTTTATGCTAATGTGTGACATACCTAGCATCCAACAATACCCTTTGCGCCTATAGGATCAATAGACTCCTAAATATCATCAAACTCTAGCCTTATATTGGAATGCTGATGCCGAAGATGTTATACAAATTGATGAGGAGACATAGGAGGAATTGGTTGGGGTTGCAATGCCTGAGACAGCCCCTTACATTGGCAATGACTCCAAGCTCCAATTTTGATATAGACCTACTAGTGGCATCTTCTGATTAGGGACAGCTATATATTTTCTATGTTTTTGTCATTTTATAGTTGAACCTTGGAGCTTTTGGGCATTTTGTTATAATTCTTATATAATATGTATGCACATCAACAATGAAAGCTTTTAAATTTTGTTAATTCGTTTGTCAATTCTCATGTGAAATCCCAATTCTATGATGAATTCTTTATCAACATTATGTTATGAATATTTGAAATTTCTCTATACTTTAAATAGTTCCTCATTTTTTAATAGTTGCCCCCTACTATCTCTGTCCCCAAAACTTGGGGGAGCATAGGCATTCACCCCTCCTATATATTGGTGTCTTGATATGGTAGTAAGATCATGTTGTTTTGTAGTTCATTTGAGCATCATTATGCTACTGGATTTCAGAGAGATAGCTGATATATTGTAATGTCCCCTACTAGGAGTCTGCCTATTTCCCAATGAATTAACACACATCACTATACATTATTATGCTTCAATTCATATTTCTTAAACTATTACACAAACTAGTATTCATAACACATTCAACGTTCATTACATTAAGTCATATCTTAGCTTCTTTCCTAATCCTAATGAGGGATGGGGATTTACTGTTATAGGGTGCTGACACCAACTACAAAGAGGCTCCCTCAAGGCCCAAGACTACATCGTCAACCCATCTTGGGCGCACCATGACTCGTGATGGTTTTGCTCACCTTTCCCTACACACACCAACCTATCCCCTCATAGGACTTAGTAAATGAATTAAGACTAGGCCACTAATATAATAATCTTTCATATATTATGAATGCATATGAAATTAAGTATGACTGTCATACATATTGCAGTCTATATTAATATTACTATTAAATTCTGCATAAGAACATTATCAGACTTCATATATTAAGCATACATATTAAGCACATCCCCATGCATACCACCAAGAACAAAGATGTTACTGCTTGTATCTTAATAACAGTTCTGATCTGATCTGATTGATGGTGATATCAATGGATGTTTTCTATTCCTTTCCTTTATATCTGTCAATGTGAGGGAGAGGTCACACTTCTTCATCATGTATGCCCTTTGGCAAGAGACGCACCCTTTCACCATTAGCACCCTCTGCAAGAGTGCAACTCTTCATTATTTCTGCCCTTTGGAAGGGACACAGCCTTTCACAATCAGATCTGCACGTCTGATTCTCAAATTATCCCCCTTCTCAAATGAGGTTCTCTTCTCCCTTTTATATCTCATGTTAGAGGGAGTCCCAACTTTTCATTTTGTCTAATGACCATTCATTAACTTAATTAAAATTTTAATTATATTTATATTTTAAATTAAGTTTTTAATATTTTAATTTTATTATTATTTATTATTAAATTCTATTTCAAAGTGGGGACATACATATATTGTAACTTATTTTATTTTCAATACAAGCTTGCATCTCTTTAAATGAGTTTTATCTCAAAAGGGTTTCTCCACATAAATCTTCATGCTCTAGATCGTATCTACTTTATGGTCGATATTCATTTATGATCTAGCATTTGTTACCGAATTTAGTTGCATTAAGATCAACATATCTCATCGTACAGTTATACCATTTTTCAACACATGCCTATATTCCATCAAATATTATGACAAAGGTTGGTGAGGGCTCTAACTGCTAAGTTAAATAGTTGATCATTTACATGTGCAAACACCTAAAGGCACTATCACAAATCAATTATTATAATTAAACTTAATTAGATCCCATGACTTTTATAAATATAAAATACTTATGGCCATCTGGGCAGGTCTGTAATAAACATTTATATATTCTTTCACTCTACTATAGGGATCCTAGTACATAGAAGGCTCTTGTATAGGAAGAAAACTGAAAAGCATAGACATACCAAAGGGAACAACAATTCGCTGCTACTCAGTAAAAATGACCGTCCTGTGCCAACAGCTCCCTCACCATAACCTCGAACGCTGTTGGTTCCTCCAATAGGAAATGCATCATGAGGTGCCAAGTTTCCTATAACTGTGCCACCTGATAGGCTGCACTTTAAAAAAAATAAACAATGAATAATACATTATTTTCTACATAGATGAGTTAAAAATATTAAGAGGGGAAAAATTAAGGACTACCTTGACAAGGCAAAAGATGGCCCTAACTTAAACCCCTGCTTTACATGAGCCCTCAGTCGATAGAAAAAAAGCCATCCAGGAGAAATAGGTAACCCTTGCTCCAGTTGAATATTATACTACAAACATGATAAAAGTGTTTAACCAAAGTCAACGGGCATACAATATATTTATGGTATTATGATAAGATGAATTAAAAGCGATTTATATCCAAATTTCATCATGAGAGTCAAATTTATACGAACTTGAAACAAATTTTGATCATTGGATTTAGTGTATTCTGTCTTCAGCTTGGCAACGAGCATTTTGTCATATAAATTGCCACTGCACATGCAGAATTGAATATGTAGATTCTATAATTGTATTTCCATGTAAGAAAGCAATCAATTAAATTATTTCATGACATCTTTGATTACGTTGTTGGATCGTCTATACCTGAAAGTGATTGGACATCCATATCGATCTGTGAATATAGGACGGCCATGATCACCAAGGGGGACAATTTGCTGAAGCATTGTTTCCACACAATAGGATTAGTGCATAACTAAATCTTCTTTGTACTTCCCAAGGGGCAGGTATTGGCTTAAAAATTAAAACAATGTAGGTAAAAAAAGATACACAAGGTGGTCTGAAGTAAACAATAACAATTGCTCAGACTGAATTCAGGTACCAGAGATTAAAAGCGACTAGAGTATGTATACCATTGCACGATCAAGACATTTTAAAAGTCACAATTATGCAATCTAATTTCTACAACTTTTACATGGATTCAAATTGAGAATAACACTGTAGACATCTTCCTGCTATCGAAACATATATCTTTAGCAAATTTCCATTACTGGTACACAATACCTTATTATTCATGAAAAGAACCACATTTTTGTTTAAATTCTATGCTTCACTATCCTCAGGTTTCAACATTCTCTAACATGCATATTTACCTCAATCATTATGCCTGCTGTCTTGCTCAAATTCGAATTCAATTCCCATTTTTGGTCCATTTTTGCTGTAAATCTACACATTCTTACATCTCCATACGCAGAGCCTGATGAACTGGTAACAATACCATGGACAGAAGTGGCTGGTGTAACTGAATTCTGTAGGTGCAATCTCAATGTCAAAAATGCTACAAACACATTTACAGAAAGAAGAATATTATATTAACATTCACAAGTTGCAAAAGTAGGTTAATATGAAGACACATTACGGCTGGCAAGAAGAGCAAAAGATGGAGCATGTTGTACTACACCAAGTCACATGATCAGTATTCAGCAGGGAAAAGAAGTCAGATAAAGAGTAAGAAGCAAGCACACCCAGTCCTCAATAGCACTAGAGAGTATCTTCTAAGTTGTCAACAGATGAGTAATCAACAATGCAGAAACTACTGATGCTCTCTGGAGAGTGGCATGGTGCAGCTATGCTTAAAAGTTAAAAGAACAAAAATGGAATGTGCATTCCTAGCATCCAAGGCCACACTATCTCTTCGAGGAAGTGAAAAACATTGATGATGCAATCCTGATCGGAAGGTCAAACCAAAGAATCTGAAGGTGGCAATGTTGCCCTAAATATCAACTAGTGGCACCAGAATGGTTATTCTAGGCACAACTACTAAGTCTTGAGGTAAACTTATTGACAAAGGTTAAGTAGTTAACACATGTTCCACTAGCTATCTTGGATCAATTTAGCCACATGAAGAATCACTTAGGTGCAGTAATTTCTGCTCATACTAAAGTTCAGATCAAACATAGCCTTAATTATTGCCTGGACTACATATCAAAGACCTTGTGTGGCTCTGTGCGAATTCAAAATATAATGACAGCAAAGGTTCCACATTAAAGGTCATGCTTGATTGCAATACAACGTATTAATAACAATGTAAGAGTAGCTAAAAGTTTTCTTACCAGAATGGTAATGGATTGCTGACCAGCCCCATGAACACTTGGTTGCATCAGAGTCGCTTGATAATTTGAATCAGTGGTGCCTTTTTCCAAAAATACATTAAACTTTTCACCTCCTCCAAACAAATTTTCCCGTGTAAAAGACAGCCTGCAAAATAAAATCCCATGCCAGAATTGTCTTATCAGACTCACTAAACTTTTTAAAAACCAATTTCAACAATTGTGAAAAAATAGGTGGAATAGCAAAGGAATTTCAATAGTCAACCAGTACTGAATCAAACAACAGAAGATGTGAAAAAAATAAAAATATACCATCCTGCAATTCCTGATAGTGGGTTCCTTGTTCTCCTGAAAGACTTCACCAAAGCTTTCAGTTGTAGTCAAACAATCAATCCAGAAAAAATTTAACAAATTAGGAGTCATCAAATCAACAGGAAACACACACCGAACTGCGTAAATATCATGTGATGCTATTCCCCAGCACAATTGTTGTAATAAATCCAATTTTATGTCGATCCTATCTGCAATTTACAAATTTCTAAGATTATTGCATGGAAAAAGATGCAAGTTGTCATGGCTCTGAAACTCACAATGAAAAATGCTGTACAGTGCAAAGAATATTGGAAATACTGTTTGGCCCATTGTGTCTTTCAATGTTTTATATTTGCAAAGCATAAATCTTCACCAAACCAGCATCTAAAAATTCGGCAAACTTTTTGTATAGAAAATATGAAGTCTAAGGAAATTGGAAGATTAAGTTCATATTTTCCCCAAACATAAAAAATCATGAATTGGCTATCAAAAAATTTTACCAAAATTTATAGACTTCTAAATAAGGCAAAAGAAGTCTGAGACTGTGTGGAAAAGATCCTCCACAACCCAAGCTATTAAGCTGAATTTTGATGTAGCTTCCAAGGGCAACCATGTTCCCCATGGGGATGTTGTCCCTGGCCCTCAAACACCGATCCCCATCTCCAATGGAGTTCTGGGTTTGGTGGGAGGAAACAGCTATCCAGCCCTTATAATGCACGAACATATCATTATCTTTTATAAAATTATACATTATAATAGATATTTGGTGCATTTTGAGGGCTGGATAGACATTCCCGTTGTAATATCCCCACAATTTTTTTTGATAATTTCTAGTTCACAACACAACAAGAACCCATTAGGGATTAGCAAATGAAAATATAATAATCCTGAAAATGCAACCCTTCCACTTTCTGATCACCAAGTGCCCAATATGGGAAGGTGAGAGCATACGGTGTTGAGGGGGATCGTTAGCTTCAAATCACTGGAAATTATTACAATGCTTGGGTAGCAAGCCAGCCCCTTCTGCTTATTCAGTGGGATATTGAAAAACACTAAAAATCACTTGGCGATAAACCAACCAAGGACAAGCCAAGAACTGAAATAACAATCACTCAACCGCTTATCCAGCGGGAGGACTAGGAATGAAATTAACAATCAACTCTACCACTTATGCAATAGGAGGACAGTATTACAAAGATCAAATATAGGTGGCAAGCCAGCCTCTTCCACTTTTTCAGTGGGTCTTGCTTACAATCCAGAAATAGTTGTTAGTACTACTAACCAGCTTTACAATGAAGAGATATGAATCTTAGAATAGAGATGGCATTGTCCATTGCTGATAAGTAATACCAATCTCATCATACTCAACAAACTCACACACAACCATAGATAAATACCAAACTATTGACTCCCATTCTGAAAATGTAATTTCCAGCACGCATAACACACAAAAACAACCACCACAAAAAACACTGAAATGCTCATAACTCCATTGAAACACTACGGAATGACTCATGAACAGAAGCAAATGAAAACTATGAAGGAGGTGACTAAACTAGAACCTCAAACCTACAACCAAAATGTCCAAACATTTCGGCACACATCCAAAGGCAGCCATGACATGGTAGTGTAGACACCTAAAATTGTCTTGTCTAAATAAATAAATTTTTATTTATTTTATTTATTTTATTATTTTATCCTAAGTCTTCTATTAATTAAATAAATCTGTTTTTATTTAATTAATTCATTAATCTTCTTCTAAGCCTTTCCTCATTCCACTTCTTCTATTAATTAAATGAATCTTTATTTATTTAATTAATTCATTAGCCTTTTCTAATCCATGACACATGTCATTCATCTCTTAATTCTTCTCTTACCTACCCCCTTTATCATTTTATTATTTCTTCTACCTACCCTTTAATCTTAGCCGCCCATTTATCTTTACACCTCTTAATCTTATCCCTCAATTTCCTAAAGTGTTCTCTATAAAGAGGATACTCTCCTTCATTTTCAACCCTAATCAATCCAGCTAGCTAATCAATGCGTCTAAACACTCATATGCAATCAAGCCTTCTTGCGATCAAGCTATCAACCACATTTACGTTCTTTGTTAAGCTCTTGTGCACACATAAAATCTGAGAGCAAATATATCAAACAAGATCAATGGAGATAGGAAGAAATGGAGATTGAAACCCTATTAGACATGTGAATGGTATATCTTGTTTTGATTTTGTTTATTTGCATGATCTTAGGTATCTTCATTTGTGTATGGTGGATGCTTTTCATTGTTAGGTTAAGGTTTTGTGGTTGAATCTTTGTTAGTCTTTCAATATTATTGTTTTCATCATCCATTTTCACCATATACAGGTACGGCCCAACATGAGGGGTTGATTTGCTTTATAAAATTCAATGGGGCAAATTAAGATCTAGAAATTGGTAGGATTCATCACCTAGGGTGTAGGAAAAATCAGAGCGAATACCCAGAATGAATTGACGAATGCACAAAGACCAGCGACCAATAATCTACTTCAGCACACTTACACAACCAGCAACCTAAACACTCAAAAAACACTCTAAACATCAGAAATTAATATATAAATCTGCAACATTGTTTGTCAATCCACTCCTTTGAATGAAGAGCAGTCTTTGGCTCGACTAGATGTTGCATTGCAAGCAAGAAATCAAGCTATGGCTAGGAGATATGCATTCCTCGAAGCTTCATTCGAAATTTTGGCAACACTTCGTTATAATTTTTCATGGATACCAAATGATAAGCCCAACACTCATATTTATAGATTCTGGAGGCTCAAATTCAAATTCACATGGCACCCAAATTCCCCTCATTTCATTTGCATTTCATTTCATGACACCCTCAAGGCTTGGCATCCCCTCTTCAAGTCTTCTAATCGTACTTTCCCATGGTCAACATGTTATAACATAATAACATTATAAAACATAAAATACTTTTCATTCTTGGTGCCACCTAACTTGGGGAATAAAAATGAGACTTAGGATAAAAATATATTTTTTCCCTTCCTAAGTCGTCCCACCAAATAAACCAGATATTAAAACCTTAAGCTAAGGTATTAATATATAATAAATCACCTTTAATTCAAAAACTGATTAATGCCAAACTGAGTTGGGAACAAAAGTGCTAAAAACCATCAAAACTGAACTAGGTTGGAGCTTTGCACTGAACTGCTAAAAATAGCACTGCTTGAAATAGCACTTATCAAAAATAGTAAGTTATGAAAACAACTCCAAAAAGATTGCTCTTCGAACCCTGTGGATGAGCTCAGAAAACCCATAAAAACCTAGAAACCCTAACGGCTGCCATCAACTTACTAAAAATAGTAAGTTTTGAAAACTTCCCTGAACTGAATGCATGTCACAACTTTACGAAACTCTCAAAAAAACCCAAAAGGAATCCACAATCTGAATTGTAGAATTCCAACTAGTCAATCATCAAACAGCTCACACAGACCTCCACAAAAGTTGGAAACCCTAATTTATGCTTCCAGTTAGCGTACGGATCTCCGGAATAGGCTGATGTCCAACTAAAGTTCTCACCACTGAGAAGGGGACATCACACCCGTGGTGCGATGGCAAGGCCCAAAAATCTTCCAAACTTTGAAATAGTTCCAAAATATGTTGCAGTAATAGGAAATGCTGCAGGGACATTTGGGTGCCCCAAACATGGCTGTGGACATCTAAAACATCCCTCAACCATCCCGGGGCTAGCCAGATGTCTCCAATAGCAATGCAAATTTTTTATAAAGTTTTTTAAAAAAATTATTCATGACATTAAAAAAGAACTGTTAGCATATCTGATGCAGGAGCATCCCCGGTTCATAGCAATCTTGCATCAACCAAAACAATTTTATTTATGTTTTGTTTTTTGTTTGCAGTTTCAGCTTTTCTTTTTGTGTGTCCTAGTTTTGGCTCACCGGATCCTGTGGAGTTGGATTCTACTTGAAGACTTGATCATCTTTCTTAGTTCAAGACCGCATCGCATTTGGACCATTATCTAGCAAGATATCGCTGTCGGTTTCCTTGACAGTTTCTTGTTACCGGTTGATAGTTCTTGTTACCAGTTGCCTGGACCTATTTTGGTGATCTATCAGAACTCCTTCCGAAGCTTGCGGAGCCTTGGGCGTTGATTCCGATGTTCCTTGGCCTGTGGCCGATCTGTTCCCGCAATCTATGTTTCATCCTTTGGATTTTCTGGAGGAATCTCTTGGCGGAGGCCAACCTTGTTTATTTTACACGTTAGGTCTTGTTCTTCGAGTTTCGATCCCTTTTGGGATGACTAGATCCTTTGAATCATATATATAATTGTAATTGTACATTAGAATGTAACCAAACGAAGAATAAAGTAACTAGATTGTGCATAGAAGATAGATCTTAAGATTCAAGGTCTCGGTTGTAACCTATTATGTATGTCCTACCAGTCCTCTGAGCCAGTTATGTTGTAACCCGGTTGTTACCGGTTGGTTGTAATCAATTTTCATGAAATAAAACAATCTGTTCTGCATTGCCTCCATCATATCTTTGTGTTTCCGTTGTTTTACTCTTGCTGACCGGTCCGGATTGATCTCTTTGAGGTCCCTCCTCACTGGTGACTACTTCAAGTGATATCAGAGCAAAGTTTCGTTCTGGAGGTTGTGTGTCCTAAAATTTTTTGTTGTAGGGTGGTAGATTGCGGATCCAACCTATAGCTGTAGAGGAATAGCGTGAATGATGGCGCGAAGAGGAGCTAGGAATGGTGGAGCGTGTGGGAATGAAGACCCTGTTGTGATGGAAATGTTGCGAGGTATAGCAACCTGATTGGAAGTCGTGGAGATAGCCCAGAGAAGAGGCTGACATATCGAAGATGTAAGTGAAGATGAAGGAGAAGAAGCCCCAACAGAATAAGCAAACCCACCGGCAGTTGATCCGGATGAGGAAAGGTTTTTGAGGGTTTTGAGTAGGGCGAATACAAAACCTCATTTTACCCCACCGAAATATGATGGGAAGTTAGATTCGGATGAATTGATGGATTGGATCTCGAAAATGGAGAAGTATTTTGATTTTGAAAACACTGCAGAAGAGAGGAAGGTGAAATATGCCTATACCCGATTGAAAGGTAATGCATCTCTTTGGTGGGAGCATTTGCAAATTGATAGACAGAGAAGAGGTAAAGTTAAGATTAAGACATGGGATCGGATGATTGCTAAGTTGAAATCGAAGTTTATGCCAGCTGATTATCAAGTGAATCTGTTCCAGAAATTTCAGAATTTGAGGCAGAAGAGATCTAGTGTGAAGGAGTACACCGAAGTATTTTACAAGTTCAATATCAGATCCGGACATGTTGATGATGAATTTGAACAAGTTGCAAGATATTTGAATAGATTGCGGATGTCTATACAAGATGAACTCGGTTTGATCAAATTGGAGAGTGTTGAAGAGGCTTACCAGTATGCCCTAAAGGCAGAAGAGAAGCTAAACAAAAGACATGAGCAGAGGCAGAGGTGGAAGGTTTACCGGAGGAAGATTTCAAGGAGGAAGAGGATACACCGGAGGTAGAGGAACCTGTACAAATCAAAACAAGGACAAGGAAGTGAACAAAGAGGTTAATTCATACCGGAAGGATGATAGAAATTTCTATCGGAGGAGAGAACCAGATGACTTCTGAAATGAGAACCTTGGAAGACAAGACGAGAACATTCAGAGGAACTTGCTATAAGTGTGGAGAAGGACATCGTGTTTTTGTGTAAGAAGACAGAGAATACTAGAAGAGCAACAGTGGTGGAAGAAAACCCCACCGGATCAGACAATAAACCGGAAGATGTAGAACTGTTGATGATGAGGAGAGCTTTGTGTCATACCGAAGGAGATGAAGAGCCCTTGCAGAGGAAGAATCTGTTCAAGACTAGATGTAAGGTATCCGATAAGTATTGTAAAGTTGTTATTGATAGTGGTAGTTGAGATAACCTTGTTTCAGAAGAGATGGTGAATAAGTTGAATTTGAAAAGATTGAAACACCCTAAGCCTTCAGATAGCATGGATTCAGGATGAACATAAGTTGTTAGTAAGTGAACAATGTTTGGTGAAATTGAAAACTGGGAATTATCATGATGAAGTCTTGTGTGATATTATGCCTATGGATATTTGTCATCTTTTGTTGGGTAGACCTTGGCAGTTTGATAGACAGACAGTGCATGATGGGAGGAAGAATGCATACACTATTGTGGCCAATGGGACGAAGCAAACCTTGTTGCGTTTGGAGGAACCTTTGAAGAATGAAGTTTGTATGAATGCTAGAATATGTTTGGTAGATGGAAGGAAATTCCTGGATGGATTGAGACATGAGAATGGGTGTTTTGCCTTATTTCGTAAGAAGACTGAGAAACTGGAATCGGAAGGAGAACAACTGGAAGAGATAAAAGATTTGCTGACAGAATATGAAAACATCATTTCAAATAATGTACCTGATGGATTGCCACCTGTGAGAAGTATTAGTCATTGCATGGACTTGGTTCTCGAAGCTAGTTTGCCTAACAAAACTACACACGGGTTGACACTGACAGAGATTGAAGAGCTGAATAGACAAGTGCAGGAGCTGTTGAAGAAAGGTTTGATCAAGGAGAGTCTGAGCCCTTGTGCAGTACCAACAGTATTAGCACCTAAGAAGAATGGAGAGTGGAGAATGTGTATTGATTCCAAAGCAATAAACAAGATCACAGTGAAATACCGATTTCCTTTGCCTATGATGGATGAGATAATAGACAATTTGAGTGGAGCAAAATACTTTAAAAAGACAGATTTGAAGAGTGGATATCATTAGATCAGGATCAGAGAAGGAGATGAGTGTAAGATAGCATTTAAGAAAAATGAAGGACTGTATGAATGGTTGGTGATGCCTTTTGGGTTAACTAATGCACCGAGTACTTTCATGAGGCTGATGAATGAGGTATTGAAGAAATTCTTGGGTAAGTTTGTTATTGTGTATTTGGATGGCATTCTGATTTTCAGTAAGACAAAAGAGGAGCATTTGTTGCAGTTGAGACAAGTTTTGC
This sequence comes from Cryptomeria japonica, assembly GCF_030272615.1. Taxonomy (NCBI): domain Eukaryota; kingdom Viridiplantae; phylum Streptophyta; class Pinopsida; order Cupressales; family Cupressaceae; genus Cryptomeria; species Cryptomeria japonica. The sequence goes on along the minus strand of NC_081413.1, from coordinate 725,677,733 downwards.
AGAGGTTGAGAGAAGAAAAGTTGTTGATAAATATTAAGAAGTGTACTTTCATGAAGGATGAGTTACTCTATTTGGGATTTGTGATATCTGAGGATGGTTTGAAGATGGACCCTAAGAAAGTGAAAGCAATTGTTGAGTGGCCTACACCGGAAAGCATTGGAGAGGTAAGATCATTTCATGGATTGGCTAGTTTTTACCAGAAGTTCGTCAGAAATTTCAGTTCAATTTGTAAACCTATGACTAAGACCATGAGAGGAAATCAGAAGGAATTCAAGTGGACCACTCGAGAAAACAAAAGTTTTGAACAGTTGAAGCAAAAAGTGACTGAGCAGCCTATGTTAGCTTTACCGGATTTCAATAAAGTATTTCAAGTGGATTGTGATGCAACTGAAACAGCAATAGGAGCAATCTTGAGTCAGGAAGGGAGAGCAGTAGCTTATTTCAGTGAAAAATTGAATGACGCCCGGAGGAGATATTCAGTGTATGATCAGGAGTTTTATGCCATAGTTCAAGCCTTGAAGAAGTGGAGACATTACTTGTTGCCTAAGGAGTTTGTGTTGTATACAGATCATCAAGCTTTGCAGTATTTGAACAGTCAGAGTAAGTTGAATCAGAGACATATGAGATGGGTAGAATTCTTGCAGAATTACACCTTTGTGTTGAAGCATAGAAGTGGGAAATCTAGCAAAGTTGTTGATGCATTGAGTAGGAGAAGGAATTTGCTAACAAAGATGAGAGTGACAGTATTAGGATTTGAAGAGTTGAAGACCTTGTATGATGATAACCCAGATTTTGCAGAACCTTGACAAGCATGTAAAGAACCGGTTATGGTAGATAGAAGCAAGTGGTTGGATTACTTCATTCAGGATGGGATGTTATTCAAAGGAGTTCAATTGTGCATACCTAAGAGTTCTATGAGGGAGAATCCGATAAAGGAAAAACATAGTGGAGGTTTAGCTGGACATTTTGTTATTGACAAAACAGTAGCATTGGTGAGTGAGCAGTACTTCAGGCCCCAGATTCGTAAGGATGTTAAGAGATAAATGCAGAGTTGTAGAGTTTGTCAAGTTGCAAAGGGTAGAAGTCAGAATGTGGGATTGTATAAACCTTTGACAGTACCGATAAGACCTTGGGAGGATATAACCATGGATTTTCTACTTGGATTGCCTAAAACATTGAGAGGGAATGATTCTATATTTGTGGTAGTGGATAGATTCTCGAATATGGCTCATTTCATACCTTGTAAGAAGACATCATATCCATTACATGTAGCAGACCTATTTTTCAAAGAAGTGGTGAGATTGCATGGATTACCTAAGAGCATAGTTTCAAACTTTCAAATAGAGACACTAAGTTTGTTGGCAATTTTTTGAGAACACTTTGGAAGAAGATGAAGACAGATTTGAAGTTCAATTCTACTTTTCATCCACAGACTGATGGACAAACAGAAGTAGTTAACCGGATTTTTTTTTTTGTTTTTTAAGATTAATCAGAATCATCAACCAACATAGAACCTGTTAAGGTTAGAAAGCATAAACTCAAAGCTTGCTGAAAAAGCAACCCTTCTACTTTCTGATCACCAAGTGCCCAATGTGGGAAGGTGAGAGCCGATGAAGAGGGGATCGTTAGATAACAAATCTGCTTAAGTGATAAAGTAAATACAATATTGGGCAGCAAGCTAGCCCCTTCCACTTATCCAACTGGAAAGCAAGAAACTTGGCGGTGAACCAGCCAAGAGAAACATACTGCAGAAACAAATCACTCAACCGCAATATTTCAGCGGGAGGACTGAATTACAAAAAACTCAACTCGACCGCTTATGCAGCGGGAGGACTAAATTACAATTAACTAATGTAGGCGGCAAGCCAGCCTCTTCTACTTTTTTCAGCGGGATGAGAGTTTACAAGCCATAATGGTTTAGTAGTACTACTACTTAACCTTAAAATAACAGAGAGAGAGAGTAGAAGAATAATGTTGAACATCAAAGATAATAAACATGAAACTCTACTAACATCAAAACTGCAGGCTGGAAATGCATAACCTGAACCCACTAAAACACTCATGTCTCTCAATACTCATCCAATTCACCCCAAAACAGTTCTAAACCAACACTATACCAGCAACGATGAAAACAAACCCAAGGGGAGCTATCAAAACACTCTCATTTATATGGCACACATCCCAATGCACCTCCTAAACCAACGCCTAACTAGAGAATTTTGATTTGCAATATTAAATTCTATACTCAATGCAAGGTGCTAAAAACTTATAGGATGAATCGCCAGTAGCAAGAAAGATGAATGAGCCGGTACCCAGAATGATAGAATCGCCTGGCCAAGAGGTATGAGCAAAATATAATTTCAGCAACTCCGCGAAAACACTCCAATCCCACACAAAACACTCCACAATCAGCAAAACTCACTCACCAACAGCACTAGAAATACAAGGACACAGCTAGGTACTATCTTCCAAGTACGAAACTGAGATTTAGCTAGGAAGCCACACTTCGAAGCTCAAATTTTCAATCGCCAATCCGGCAGCATAACGATGCAATTTCATAAGATCACCAAAATGAGAGCCCAAGGCTCTTATTTATAACTTCTTACTCCACCAAATTCAAATGCAAATGCTCACAAATACACCCAAATTTATCTTTCCAATTTGCATTTCAATTACCCAAGTGGACCCAAAGATGGCGCCATACTTCAAGTCAAAAATCACGCCTAGCCAGCAAGGACCACGATTTATGACTTAGCAAATACTTTGTTGAATAAAATAACACCTCCCATTTTAATATTGGTGTCCCCCTTCCAGACATAAACAATTCGCCTAGCACTTAGGAGACATCATGTTATGCCCACTTTCCAAAGTTCATTAATCAGTAGTAAAAATAATAAAATTAATTAAATATTAAACCTTAGGATAAGTAAATAATATTTAATTAAATCACTTATGACTCCAATACTGATTATTAACAAAAACCAAGATGAAGCTGAGCAAGGAAGACCATTGAACTGCTGCTGGATCAGGACCCTGTCCACTGCCAAAAATAGAAACACTCCATACTGCCACTTACTAAAAATAGTAAGTCATGAACCACTGCTTCGAAAAGCATGATCTTCGCACCTAGTGACAGAGCATGGAAAGCTCAGTAGGACAGTATCACCAAAACACCCAACCCCTGACTTACTAAAAATAGTAAGTTCTTGCCTCATCAATGTTTGACCCTAATTCTTCATTCCACATAGCTTACGGGTCTCAGGAATAGGCCAATGGACCACTGAAAGTACATCAACGAGAAGGGGACATTACAGTCTGCCCTCCCCAAAATTGCTTGTCCTCAAGCAACTGTAAGGCTAGATGCAGTAAAATCTCCTCATTTTCCCATGTAGCATCCTTTGCTGGTAAATTTTTCCATTTGATCAAGTATTCCTTGATCACCCTTCTCCTCAAAGAAAGTTCCCTGAAATCAAGGATAGCTTCAAGAACCAAAACTAGCTCTCCCTCCTCATCAATCGGGGGTAACTCAGCTGAAGCATTAACGTTGTGTCCCAGAGCCTTCTTGAGGCGTGACACATGAAATACATTATGAATCCTGCTGCTTGCCGGTAATTTCAGCTCATACGCCACTTCTCCAATTCTCTTGCTGACTCTGAAGGCCCATAGAATCGTGGATTCGATTTCTCAACCCCACTCCTCTTGAGAGTAGATTGTCTGTAGGACTGGAGCCTCAAGTAAACCATGTCGCCCACCTCAAAGGTGCACTCTATTCGTTGTTGATCAATGTACAACTTCTACTGATTCTGTGCATGCTGGATATTGTCTCTCAGAATCCTCAAAATATCCTGACTCTGTTGCATCATATCCTTCGCCTGAGGGGTTCTGCTATCACCAAATACTAGGTCAGCGAAGCTAGGAGCTTCATAACCATATAGTGCCATGAATGGCGACATCCGGATGGACATGTGATAGGAGGAATTGTAGCAATACTCTCCCAGGTGAAGCCATCTCGCCCATGCATTCTGCTGCTCCGAGACATAGTTTCTAAGATATCCTTCCAACCACTTATTCACTATCTCGGTCTGCCCATCAGTTTGTGGGTGAAACTTGTGCTTGGAGTGAGCATAGTACCACATAATCTGAAAATCTCTTGCCAAAAAGCACTTAGGAACTTCTTGTCCCTATCACTCACAATGTTCTTTGGTAACCCATGTAATCTGAACAACTCTCGAAAGAACACTTCAGCAACCTGAGCTGCTGTAAAAGAGCTAGTGATGGCAAAAACTGAGCAAACTTTGTTAGTTTGTGATACTGTCCTTCCCTTGAGCTTGTGGCAACCTAGTGATGAAATCCATGGAAACACTTTCCCATTTTTGACTGGGAATAGGCAAGGGTTGTAACAAACCAGCTGGCAGAGTGTGCTCATCTTTGTTTCTCTGACATGTGTGACACTCCTTGATGTACTTCAAGACATCATTTTTAAGTCCCTTCCAAGAAAATCTCTCTCGGATCTGCCTGTATGTTTTGAATTAGCCTTGGTGACCAGCAAGGGGAATATCATGGAAAGTCCTCAAAATCTTCTCATTTAGCTTAGATTCAGCCACAATGAAGATCCTTCCTTTGTATAGTATCAACCTCTCAACCAATTTGTACCTTTCATCATGAAAAGTACCTTCTATAATGCTGGTTGCAAACTGATTTTTTGCATAATCAGCAAGCAACAACTCCCTCCAATCAGCAGTAAGCTCGCATAGTGAGCTCAAATGTGGCCTTCTGGACAAGGCATCAGCCACAACATTATTCTTTCCCTTAACATACTCGATATTGAAATCGTAACCCTGTAGCTTACTCACCCACTTCTGATGTCTTTCATTCAAATCCTTCCGATGCATGAAGTGTTTAAGACTATTATGATCAGTCTTAACAATGAACTTACTCCTCACCAGATACTGCCCAAACTTCGCAAGGGCATGCATTATGGCAAGCATTTCCTTGTCATATATCGAATACAGCCTTTCAAGTCCTCTCAACTTCCTACTCTCGAAGACTATAGGATGCTTATCCTGCATGAGGACTGCACCAAATGCATAACACTGTAGTTCAAAAGGTTTGGTGAAATCAGGCAAAGCCAAAACGGGGCAGGAACTCATTATCCCCTTAAACTGCTCAAAAACTGTCTGTGCTTTTTCGGACCATTCAAAAGCTCCTTTCCTTGTAAGATCTGTGAGGGAGGCAACCAATTGAGAGTATCCCTTCACAAACCTCCGATAAAAACCACACAAACCCAAGAATCCCTTCAAGTGTGTTATGTTTTCAAGAGGAGGCCAATCAATGATGGCTCTAATCTTTTTAGGGTCTACCTTCACACCACCTGCACTGATAATGTGACCAAGCTAGAGCAATTCTTCCATCCCAAACTCACATTTGGACTCCTTGGCAAACAGGGATTCGGATTCCAGTATGCTTAGCACTTCATCCAAGTGCTGTAAGTGCTCCTTCCAAGATTTGTTGAATATGAGTATGTCATCAAAGAATATCAGTACAAACTTCCTCAGATGTTTCTGGAAGATTTTGTTCATGCATGACTGAAATGTGGTAGGTGCACTCGTCAAGCCAAAGGGCATGACTAAGAACTCAAAATGCCCAAAGTGGCATCTGAAAGCGGTCTTCTCTACATCTGAAGCTCTCATCCTAATCTGATGATACCCTAACCTAAGATCAATCTTCGAGAAGAACACTGTACCATGTAGCTCGTCAATGAGCTCATCAATTCTTGGGATAGGATACCGATTCTTGGGATGGTCCCATCCTTCTTTCTCACCAAAACAACAGTCGAAGAAAAGGGGCTTTTGCTTGGCTGTATGTAACCCATATCAAGCAATTCCTGGATTGCTTTCTCAATCTCATCCTTCTACTTCTTAGGATATCGATAAGGAGTAGTCATAACTGGCTTAGCTCCTTCTTCAAGCTCAATGATGTGTTCTGCACCTCTCTCTGGGGGTCTACTAGGAGGTGGGTTCTCAAACACCTTACTTCTCTTGGTTATCAAGGCTTGAACATCTTCAGGATAGTTCCAATTCTCTTTCAGTGGTTCTAAGGGCATGACCATGACCTTACTTCTATCCGTGAACAATGCTTGTATGCCTGTGGAATACCTGTCCTTATCTACCAATGAATTTGAAGGCATTATCAAACACTCTGCTGCCCACTCCACTTGGTTATGGCGGATCAGCCTCTCCATCCTTTTCAAAGATACAACTCTAAGTCCACCATGTGACATTCCTCTCAATACTACCTTCTTCCCCTCAAACATGAATTTCAGCTCCATGGTTTGCAAGTTTAGTGTGATCTCACCAAGAGATCTTAGCCATTGAATCTCGAGGACTGCATCATCAGTCCCACCAATGCTAACAACAAAGAATCATCTCTGATTTCATGATTCCCCAACTTCAGAGACATGTTGGAAATCATTCGGTTGCGGGATATAGTGGAGCCATCTGCTACCATGACTTTGAAGCCCTCAGCTTCCTCTGCCACTAGTCCCCTCTTAGAAACAATCCTTTCATCAATGAAATTGTGAGTCGCTCCTGTGTCAATGAGAGCAATGACACGATGCTCTCCAATCACACCTCGAACTCTAAAGGACTCATTCTTGTGAATGCTCGCGAGTTGAGAAACCACTCCTCTGTCTTCTAACCCAATTTCGAGCCCTTTAGGAGCCTCTTCATACTCGTTGTCCTCAACTTCAGTTTGTTGTTCTAAAATTTCAGAATCTGATCCATCCGCAAAATAGCACTCCATCTGATGCAAATTGCCCTTTCCATGACACTTATGTCCTGGGGCCCAAGGTTCTTTGCAAGAATAACAAAGATTCTTCCTTCGAAGCTCTTGACGGAGCTCATCATCCATTCGCGAAGGGAACCTCTTGGTCTGATTTGTGAATTTCTTCTTATCCTTTCTGAAAGGAAAAGGCTTGGACTGAATCTTGTTCCTTGGGGCAGCCAACTCCATGCCTCAAGACTTCTTAATAGCTTCTGCCAAGGTGGGCGGATCAAATGCTTTAACCCAACCTTTCAAAGGTTCCTCAAGTCCTTCAGTGAAAAGGACAACTAACCGCTTCTCAGAAATGTTACTTACCATAACTGATAGATTTTGGAATTCAGTTACGTAAGTGTCTAATGAACCTTGCTGTTTGAGTTGAGCAAGTTCTCTAAATTTCACCTTTGGATCCTTGGTGTCAAATCTCTCAATCAGCATGTTGGTGAAATCAGCATAGGTGGTGATTAAGTTATGACCAAGGGTGACCAACCCATGGTACCACCATTCGTGGGCCACTCCATCCAGGTGCAAGGTAGCAAACTTGATGGCATCTTCTTCCGGCATCGGCCTCGAGGACAAGTAATTGTCCAACTTCTGCACCCATGCTCTAGTTGTGCTCTTAGTGCTTCCATCAAAGTGTGCTAAAGTCACTCTTCCAAGAGCTTGCTGATAATCTTGGGGCAGCAAACCTATTGTCATTCCTCCTTTCTCTCTTCATTATCTGATTCATTAACTGATCCAAAGTGAGGATATCTCGGATCTCACCAAGGAGAGAAGCATACTCCATGTAGCTGTTCCTTATTTCATCGGCTAAAGGTATCTCCATTTCGGTTTGTTGTGCTTCTCTTGGTAGGAATACAGGTTGTAGAGGTCTTGGGGCTGAACCTCCACTGTTGCTCCCGTTGTTACTCCCATTTCCATTACCTACAGGAGCATTGGAAGTGTTGGCTTCCGGTCCATTGTTGGGTTGGTTAGGGGTCCCAACAACATTCTGGTTAAGTTTGGCCAATAGTAGAGACATCATGTCCATCATGGCATTGAATTGTCTCTCAGCCTTCTTATCAGGTGCCTCATTCTATTTTGTAGCCTTGTCTGACATTGAATCCATTGAGTCTGAAGAATCCAAATCCTTCCCTCTGTTTCTCAGTGTAAAGCGGAAAAATCGCAATCGAACCCTAGTTGCTCTCCCCTCTTCCGACTCCGAGGAGAGAGAAGGGAGGTTCGCTAGGATTCGATGGTTTTTCACTTAGGGGAGAGACTTTACATTCAAAAGAGGGGTTGAAACTCATAAGATCCAATCCCACGCAATGCAAGATTGGATGCTAAATGAATTTCAAGGGTTAGGAAAGCAAGGCTACCCTCTTTTGTAAAGAATGTTGTTAAGGAAATGAAGCTAGGAATGCATAGAAAATCATAAAGATTCGCTTATAAACTGAGTTCGGGTTATAGGATGAAGCTGCGGACCTGGAATTAGCAGTAAAATGTCGATACGGCGCTGTCCTGCAAATTTGAGCAAAAGTTGTCAGGACGATGGCGCCCGGCGCCACGGTCCTCCGAAAAATCCGCGAAACGAAGGGGGATCTGTTCGTCTTTGCACAAGGATTCCAGATCTTCAATTTCAGCCGCGTACCTGCAACCTACACACAGAAAAGCGAAGACGATTGGGGGGTTAGGGATTAGGGGTTTGCCTTTAGGTCAAACCCCGGTTTTGGAATTAACCAAGAAATGAGCAAGAGCTGTAAATGTAAATGACTGTAAAACAAGTACTAATACCTTGTTCTAAGGATGTTTGTATCCTTATGTGCGAAGGTTTAGATGTTGTATGTTGTATGTTGTAGTAGTATGTAATATGTGATCTCCTCTTCAATGGTTGAATCCTTGTCTTGAATGCAACACTTAGCCTTGAATGGAGACTTGAAATGATCAATTGCTTGAAGGAATGCTTGAATGCTTGAATATAATTTCCACGCTTTTTACACATATCCTCTTCATCCCCAATGAGAGAGAAAAATGTAGTTTATATACTTGTCATTTAGGGCTGATAGACTGATTTTCCCGACCTTAGGCCGACCAGGAAAGTTAATTTCCAAATTGCAAACAAAAAGACCCGAGCCCCTTAGGAGACCGGGCCCGAAATAGGACCCAGGGACCAGGGCGCTGGGCGCTCTGGTCCCACCTCCCGGGACAGCAGGGTGCAAGGAGGTTCAGGCCAGGGTGCTTGAAAAATGCAGTTTTCAGTGTCGTGAGCAAGTTTCAGGGTCTCCATTCAGGTTGCGTGTTGCGTCGCCATCGTGAAGACCGAAATGCAGTCGAAATTGCAAGTGTCGCAATTTTAGGACGCTACATTTAGCCCCCACTTTAGCGGGAGTATGTATGCTCATACTTCCGGTAAAGTACAAGGAAACAACATTGAAAGACTTTCACCACGTCAAGGAGGCAAGATACACCGAGCCCCCAGTGGACTAATTATCTTACGACTTCGATTGACAAAGTAAAAGGGAAGATCGCGAGGAAGAACCATGACTGTCAGTAGTAAGGCTCCCTCACTGTGAGTCATGCAAGAAAAATATCAAAAATTTTCAAGGCAAGGCTAAATTTGCCAAGAAATTTTCAAGTATCTTGAAAAGATATGAATGGGATGTATGCCCCCCTACGTTAAAGCGATCGCACACGCCTCACCGGGGGTGATTGTTTTAACGTAGTGATACACATAAGAAATGAGAAAGGAAAGGAGCACGTTATCGCAAGGATTTAGCCCCCAAGTGTGAGATAAACCCAAGGATAATAGACACAAAACACAAAGCACAAGGTGACTTCGCTTTCCTCGGGGTCAGTATGCTGTATGATAAGTCACGTATATATATCATATGTATGTATGCATAATTGTTCTTCATTCCCCAATCAAGGAAGGTCACCTAGAAGAAGGGAACACGTGTCTTTTGAGTCAACATGAGAGAGATCGAGAGATCTCAATGCTTTGCATCGTCCTCAAGTAGACAACACTAAGGACGACAAATAGAAGAATGAGAATAACATATAGAAGAAGTAACAAAAGAGAGGGGGAGAGAATCTACTATGCTAATGTAACTAGTCTAGCATGTCATCTACCCCCCGATCTTGCTGATCAATGTTTCGGGAAGGCAGGGAACACGCTAGAGGAGGAACATCCAACACAGCAGATGGAGCTATCACAAGATCCAAACAAGGGCTATGTTCATGTTCCGAGCCACATTGTTCTTGTCTAGGAGCTAGGATAAGTGCTTTAGAAAATTCATTAGATAAATGGTTATCAACATCAACAAGTTCATATTCACTATCAGAAGCAAGAGGAGTAACATTTTCATCATGAATAACATTTTCATCTATATCATCATCAAGATTTATAAAAATAGGATCTTTAACTCGCACAGGATCAAGACCATCATGCATCTTATGTATAGGAGATTTCGGCTCAATTTCCGGCTGAGGAGAAAATGGAATAATGCTTGTTGAAGGTGTTTTTGGAGATTGCAAAGTTTGAGCTCTAAGACGACGCTTTCGCCGGCGTTCACGTGCAGAACGATTTCGTCTAGTCTTAGTAGGAAGTGGAGAAGACTGAGGAGGAGGAATGTTCTCATCCTTAGCACTTGGGTGTTTAGGTTGTGGTCTCTTAGGCTGGATAATAGGAGAAGAAGAAGGTCTCTTCTCTCTATAAAAAGAAGGAGGAGGAACTACTCCATATAAAGGAGGAATTTTTGGTTTAGGGAGAAGACCAAGTCCATCATGACGAGGAGGTATAGGTCTACTCTTAGGAAGTTTATTAGGTATAGACATAGTCACATCCATAGGGATGGGTTGAGAATCTTCTTGAGGAAAGACATTAGTTTTATCTTTCAAAGGACGAACTTCCTTCTCAAGAATGATAGGAATATCAAGTTTAGGTGCTCTAGGCTCACTTAGAGATAGGATCATATCTGTTTTCCACTTTTGATAAGATTTGAAAAGATGATCACTTCGCGGAGGAAGAGATTGGAATTGTTTAGGCCAAAAGTAATCAATAGGAACACTAGAGGTTCTTTCAGCTGGTTTAAAGAGACTATGATTGACAGTAACAACTTCACCATTATGGGGAAATTTCAAACACTTATGAATAGGAGAAGCAATAGCTTTCATGGAAGATAGCCAAGGATAGCCAAGCTTCACACGAAATTGTTCGGAAGATGGAATAATAGCAAAGTTCACATCAAGAGATTTGTTATGGACCTCAATAGGCAATGTAATAGAACCAATTGCAGGAGAAGAAAATGCATCAAATAATTTCACAATCACATCTGTTTTGTCATATATCACTTGATTCAATTGCAAAGTAAAAAGGAATTCTTTAGTAATAACATTAACCATGCACGAAGGATCAATAAGCACTCCACGGCAAGGTGTATTCTTGACTTTTGCAACTATGTATAAAGGACCATCAGGTGCCCTAATGGTTTCGCTAGAATCAAATGTGATGGAAGGTTCTTTAGGGATTTCTTGCTGCTCTACGAAGTTAATCACATTCGGAGTCATAGACACAAGACCATCAGATGAGAGAGAGGAATCACTAGCCTCAATTGCATTAGAGGTATGAGAAGGCAATGGATCAGTGAAAATCTGAAGATTTTGATTAGGAGGAGCTACAGATGTATTGCCTTTATCATTCACTCCAGAAACAGAGATAGTATTATTATCAATCAAATCTTGAATTTTACCCTTTAAAGAAAAACATTTTTCAGTATCATGCCCAGGCTGACGATGAAATTGACAAAAAGCTTTGTTATCAAAATAAGGTGAAGTAATCTTTGCAAGATCAATTTGTCTTATAGGAGGAAGAGTAAGCACATTTTGTTCCAATAACTTATTCATAATACTATGCAATGATTCATTCAAAGGAGTATACTTTCTTTCTTTCTTGAAAAATTTAGAAATAGGAGGCACACCTGATGTTGCATTCACATTGTTGTTGATGATGTTTTCATTGAATTTGATGGAATCTCTGTTCGGTTTAAACTTTCCAAATGGTTGTTGACTGCTATCACCCTTATCACTCGGAGCCATAGGATGTGATTGTTCCATTTGACTCACAGTCAGTTGATAATTGTGAAGAGTGGCGCACAACTGTTGGAAAGAAGTAAACTCAGAAAACAGAAGTTTGTCTCGAATATCTTTTTGTAAATTAGAAATAAAGATTCTTTGAATATCATTGTCAGGCACTGGAAAAGAAATTTGAGCATACAAATGCTTATATCTACCAATGAAATCAGTCACTTTTTCTTTAACACCTTGTTTACAATGCATTAAATCAATCAAAGTAACTTTAGGACTTATATTGTTTTGAAATTGTTGAATGAAAGCATTTGCAAGTTGTTCAAAAGAAGTAATAGAATAAGAAGGCAACGAGCAATACCATTGTAGGGCTTTGTCTCTTAATGTTCTAGTGAATAGTTTTGCAAGCAACCTTTGGTCATAAGCAAAATCAGTACAAATTGTTTGAAAAGTCTTAACATGTGTTAGAGGATCTCCTTTACCATTATAAAGTTCCAAATGCGGGATTTCAACATGTTTAGGAGGGATAGCTCGAACAATGTCAAGAGAAAGTGGGCTCGCAACATCAAATGTGGGCACACTAAACTTAGATTGATTCATAGAGGCAATTTGTTGCTGTAAAGAGGAGACAGTTTGTGCAAGATTGTTAATGGTCGCTTCAGTCGAAGAGTTCATATTAGATGTGTTAGATTGAGATGGAGGTGTTATGTTATTGAAAGAAGGTAAAGAGTAAGGTGGTGGGACCCTATGATAATTAGTCATAGGAGATGATTGGACAGGAGGAACACTACAAGGAGGAATGGAATGATTAAATGAATTGCCCCCTTGCGTCATGTTCATTTGCGGAGATGTAATAGGAACACTCATTGAAGGGACGAATGAAGAAATCGGATTGAATGAAGGAAGAGGGTTAATTGAAGAAGAAGGGTTGCCCCCATGACTAGTAATCACGGGAGGAATGTCTTGTATAGAAGTAGCCATGATGTTTGATGTAAAGGTAGGTATACTAGCAATAGGAGTTGTCAAAGGAATAGAATGATTGACTTGTGTAGGAGGTTGTGTATAACCTAAATTTTCAGCACAACTCTTCATAGGCATCACATTCGAATTCACAATGTGTGAAATACCACGCAAAATATTAATTCCATTCTTATCACTTTGAAGCATATGTTTTAGACCCTCAATTAAAGGAAGAGCTTGACTATCAGGGTATTCTTGAGACATCCATTGTCGAAAATCGTCAAATTGGTTATCCAATTTCGAAAGTTGTTCTTCAGAAACCTCATGGAGAGCTTCTTCATCATTAGGAGGATTAGAGGAATTACCCATGTCCTCGTTAAAAAGGCTATTCAAATTAGGTTCCATCTCCTCAGTAGTTAAACCTTGGAAAGACTTAATTCTACGGCTTCGTCTAATGGGAATAGTGTAAGTAGGGCTTATTGTTGTAAAACTCATGCACTAGAAAGAGAGAGAAAATTTTGAATTTAGAGGTAGCAATTTTCAGTAAAATCAGCCAATCTTCTGGATTTAAGCTGTTAAATGCAATCACAACAGTCTCCCGAAATTTCGGAAAAAATGCCCGGGACCGTGGCGCCCGGAGTGCAACACGGTCCTTGCAACTTTTTTCAAAATTTGCAGGGATGAAAGGTATGATGATTTTAGAGCTAATCTGAAAAAATTGAGTGATTTTACGATCTGTAGATAGGCCAAATTAAAGTTGTAATCTCAAAATTGAACCCTACCAAGATTGTCGAAAAATGCAAAATTTTGAATTTTGAAAAAGAGAGGGAAACTGAAATTTTGAATTTTATGATTTTAGAGGGAATGCCAAGAGCAATGCAAATTTTGAATTTTGAAAATTGATTCAATTTCACGCAAAATTCAATTTTGAAAGCGGAAATTAAAGTTGTTGTAATTAAGCACTTAATTTCAAAGGTCACAAAATGCAAGAATTTGAATAAAGCACTGAAATTTTTAATGAATGATAACACACTTTTCAGATTTAGGACAGTAAGAACACAATTTTGACACAAGATTTCAGTTTCAATGATTTTTGAATGATTAGAAGCGTTAATCCAAGCAATCCCTAGACCAACTTTGACTGTTATTTTGAAGGTGTTAAAATTGATAAAATCTGTCAAAATTCTGGATTTTAGCAGGAAAATACAGTAAGATCTCGCTCCCGAAATTTCGGAAAAAATGTCGGGGACGATGGCGCTCGGCGCCACGGTCCTCGCAACTTTTTTCCAAATTTTTAGGGATGAAAGATATTGTGATTTTATTGCGGAATCCAAAGTTACAGCTGATTTGGAGATGTTTTGATCAGTGAAATTGTCGGACAAAGGTTGAATCAAGAGGGTTTCAAAAATTAGGGTTTTGACACTTAACCACTTAATTTTCAGAATTAAAGCACAAATATGAATTGAAAATTTGTAATATTAACATTTAGACATTTCGCAGGTTCAATTACTAAAAAGAAAATTTAGGGTTTTTATGCAATCACCTCTAAAATTTTGCAAAAGATCAAACATGGAAATGTAATCAATTTTTTCAGATCTAAGCATGAAAAATCAGAAAGGATGCTCACGTCGGGTTCACCAAAATGTAAAGCGGAAAAATCGCGATCGAACCCTAGTTGCTCTCCCCTCTTCCGACTCCGAGGAGAGAGAAGGGAGGTTCGCTAGGATTCGATGGTTTTTCACTTAGGGGAGAGACTTTACATTCAAAAGAGGGGTTGAAACTCATAAGATCCAATCCCACGCAATGCAAGATTGGATGCTAAATGAATTTCAAGGGTTAGGAAAGCAAGGCTACCCTCTTTTGTAAAGAATGTTGTTAAGGAAATTAAGCTAGGAATGCATAGAAATTCATAAAGATTCGCTTATAAACTGAGTTTGGGTTATAGGATGAAGTTGCGGACCTGGAATTAGCAGTAAAATGTCGATACGGCGCTGTCCTGCAAATTTGAGCAAAAGTTGTCGGGACGATGGCGCCCGACGCCACGGTCCTCCGAAAAATCCGCGAAACGAAGGGGGATCTGTTCGTCTCTGCACAAGGATTCCAGATCTTCAATTTCAGCCGCGTACCTGCAACCTACACACAGAAAAGCGAAGACGATTGGGGGTTAGGGATTAGGGGTTTGCCTTTAGGTCAAACCCCGGTTTTGGAATTAACCAAGAAATGAGCAAGAGCTGTAAATGTAAATGACTGTAAAACAAGTACTAATACCTTGTTCTAAGGATGTTTGTATCCTTATGTGCGAAGGTTTAGATGTTGTATGTTGTATGTTGTAGTAGTATGTAATATGTGATCTCCTCTTCAATGGTTGAATCCTTGTCTTGAATGCAACACTTAGCCTTGAATGGAGACTTGAAATGATCAATTGCTTGAAGGAATGCTTGAATGCTTGAATATAATTTCCACGCTTTTTACACATATCCTCTTCATCCCCAATGAGAGAGAAAAATGTAGTTTATATACTTGTCATTTAGGGCTGATAGACTGATTTTCCCGACCTTAGGCCGACCAGGAAAGTTAATTTCCAAATTGCAAACAAAAAGACCCGAGCCCCTTAGGAGACCGGGCCCGAAATAGGACCCAGGGACCAGGGCGCTGGGCGCTCTGGTCCCACCTCCCGGGACAGCAGGGTGCAAGGAGGTTCAGGCCAGGGTGCTTGAAAAATGCAGTTTTCAGTGTCGTGAGCAAGTTTCAGGGTCTCCATTCAGGTTGCGTGTTGCGTCGCCATCGTGAAGACCGAAATGCAGTCGAAATTGCAAGTGTCGCAATTTTAGGACGCTACACTTAGTACTTCTGAAAATATATCCTCTTTCAGCACTACCGGAATCAGAAATTGTCATCTCTTTTGTTCTCGGTTGTAGTATCGGACGTCTCTATCACTCATAGAGAATTCTAAATCCTCTGAAACTCACAGGCTAGCAGGAAAACCAGCTCTGATACCACTGTGATATCCCAAATTTTTTTATTTTTTTTAAAGATTAATCAGAATCATCAACCAACATAGAACTCGTTAAGGTTAGAAAGCATAAACTCAAAGCTTGTTGAAAAAGCAACCCTTCCACTTTCTGATCACCAAGTGCCCGATGTGGGAAGGTGAGAGCATATGGTGAAGAGGGGATCGTTAGATCACATATCTACTGAAGTGATTAAGTAAATACAATATTGGGCAGCAAGCCAACCCATTCCTCTTATCCAGCGGGAAAGCAAGAAACTTGGCGATGAACCAGCCAAGAGAAACATACAGCAGACACAAATCACTCAACCGCAATATTTCAGCGGGAAGACTGAATTACAAAAAAATCAACTCGACCGCTTATGCAGTGGGAGGACCATTACAACCAATCATCACTCAACCGCTTATGCACCAGGAAGACTGAATTACAATTAACTGATGTAGGCGGCAAGCCATCCTCTTCTACTTTTTTCAGCGGGATGAGAGTTTACAAGCCAGAATGGGTTAGTAGTACTACTACTTAACCTTACAATAACATAGAGAGTAAGAGTAGAAGAATAATGTTGAACATCAAAGATAATAAACATGAAACTCTACTAACATCAAAACTACAAGCTGCAAATGCATAACCAGCAGCCTATGAACCCACTAAAACACTCATATCTCTCTAAATACTCACCCAATTCACCCCAAAACAATTCTAAACCAACACTATACCAGCAACGATGAAAACAAACCCAAGGGGAGCTATCAAAACACTCTCATTTATTTGGCATGCATCCCAATACACCTCCTAAACCCAACGCCTAACCAGAGAATTTCGATTTGCAATATTAAATTATATACTCAATGCAAAGTGCTAAAAACTTACAGGATGAATCACCAGTAGCAGGAAAGATGAATAAGTCGTTACGCAGAATGATAGAATCGCCTGGCCAAGAGGTATGAGCAAAATATAGTTTCAACAACTTCGCGACCAACAACCAGAAAACACTCCAATCCCACACAAAACACTCTACAATCTGCAAAACTCAGTCACCAGCAACATTGGAAATACAAGGACACAGCTAGGTACTATCTTCCAAGTACGAAACTGAGACTTAGCTAGGAAGCCACACTTCGAAGCTCAAATTTTCAATCGCCAATTCGGCAACATAACGATGCAATTTCATAAGATCACCAAAATGAGAGCCCAAGGCTCTTATTTATAACTTCTTACTCCACCAAATTCAAATGCAAATGCTCACAAATACACCCAAATTCATCTTTCCCATTTGCATTTCAATTACCCAAGTGGACCCAAAGATGGTGCCATACTTCAAGTCAAAAATCACGCCTAGCCAGCAAGGACCACGATTTATGACTTAGCAAATACTTTGTTGAATAAAATAACATCTCCCATTTTAATATTGGCATCCCCCTTCCAGACATAAACAATTCGCCTAGCACTTAGGAGACATCATGTTATGCCTACTTTCCAAAGTTCATTAATCAGTAGTAAAAATAATAAAATTAATTGAATATTAAACCTTAGGTTAAGGAAATAATATTTAATTAAATCACTTATGACTCCAATACTGATTATTAACAAAAACCAGGATGAAGCTGAGCAAGGAAGGCCACTGAACTGCTGCAGGATCAGGACCTGTTGTGACCATTTCACACATCGCTCCATTAAAATGGGGACCCCCTCTTTTTGCTTGGTTTTGCCTGTTCTTCTCTCTGCTTTTAGGGTTTTGGGTAAGTGAGCGAGTCGTCTGGACTAGGGTTAAGCCTTAGGGTTTCCATTTTAATGTTTTCAAGCCGGAGTCCAGTCCATTTTGAATGATTATTTAGCATCCTCGCGTAGGTTGCAATTTTGAAATAGGATGAGTCTGTCAGGATGTCAGGTGTGTCTGTCTAGGTCCAGTCGGAATTTTTGGAAGCAAGTTCAAATTTTGCCTAAGTGTTAGTGATGGAGTTGTGCAATCTTGTCCGGGTGAATTTTGACCAAATTTTGGAAAGTTTGATAATTGACCCCTGGCCTTGGAGATGACCTAATCACGCCTTGTGAAGTGACTGAAAGCCTAAATTCTTGATATTTTTGGCCTATAGAGGTAAAATCGCTCCTGTCCCCCTATCAGGGACCAGGGCGAAATTGGTATTTTTATGCATTTTGGTTATTAACTTGTTTCATTTGTCTTGTGCAGGGTCGCCAGGAGACACAGTTGAACATGGATTGAAGATTTTGAGGATTTTTGAACTCAAAAATGGCAAGTTTTTTTAAAGTTTAAGGCCAAATCGCTCCTGTCCCTCTCCCAGGGACCAGAGCGAAATAGCTTACTTAGGGCATTTTTGGCCTTACTTGATCAAATTGAAGTGTCAGGGACGCAATAAGGGATGAAATCAACATGATGGAGTACCTAGACTTAGTCGTCTGCAATGAGAAGTTGAGTTTTGACCTTAAGGACAAAAATCGCTCCTGTCCCTCACTGAAGGACCGGAGCTTGTTTTTCAAAATTGCACTGTCCTTGCAGGGCCAAGACAATTTTTGACTAGAAGAGATCAAGGCGGGCACGTTTTGTCTATTGAATATGATTTGAAGTAATTTGCAAGCAAGGAAATATGCTAAAATGAAAGTTCGCTCCTGTCCCTCTGTCAAGGACCAAGGCAAATTTTAAAGATAGCTCCTGTCCCTCTGTCAGGGACCAGAGCGATTTTCTCAAAGGATAAGTTTCGGACCAAGGAAAAGCGAATTTCAAGTTTGGGATGAAGGAAAGGCGACCCAACCAATCCGTTGAAGATAATCTTGAAGGTTGGCAAAACACAAATGAGCTTACAAATGAAAGTTCGCTCCTGTCCCTCAGTCAAGGACCAGGGCGAAATATGCATTATCTAGCATTCCCTTCCGAATTTGGTCGAGTCCAAGCCAAGATACGAAGTCAAAATGATGTTTGGAATGTCTCTAAGAGGAACGAAGTTGCAAAGGACCACAAAACTTGCTCAAATTGCCTAAATCGCTCCTGTCCCTCTCCCAGGGACCAGAGCGAACTCTTCAAGTATGCCTAATTTTGGAGTACTACTATCAGTTGCAAGACTTAAGAAGGAATAAGAAACAATGTTTTTTTTGCTTTGAAGACAATTTGAAGTTGATATGATCAAGGGTTCGCACAAAGAACAAAATGGCGCTCCTGTCCCTCAATCAAGGACCAAAGCGATTTCAATAGAATCAACCATTTCCTTCAAAAGCTACGTCAAGGCGAGGTCATGCGGGATCCCAAATGTCTTTAGGAAGATGATGAACAAGGAGTTAACGTCAAAAATCAACAATTTTGTGCCATAAATGCAAGTTCGCTCCTGTCCTTCAGTCAAGGACCAGAGCGATTTCTATGAAATCCAACATCTCCCTCCAGAATCACGCCAAGGCAAGAATTTTGCAAAGTAAGGAATGCCTTCCGATGATGATAAACAAGGAATTGACTCCAAAGCTCGACAATTTTGAGCTCAAATATAAAGTTCGCTCCTGTCCCTCAGTCAAGGACCAGGGCGAAAATCTCCAAAAATCAAGTTTTCTTTGCGAAGGACAAAATTGGCATGCGTAGAACAAACAAGGATGATCATTGCCTACCTCGCAAGTTGATTTGGCAATTTAAAAAAACAAGGACCAAGGAGGAAAAGCAAGAATCGCTCCTGTCCCTCACCAAGGGACCAGGGCGAAAATGGTCTAGAAGGCATTCATTTCAAAAAATTGAATCGATCAAGCTCCAAATTACGAATGAAGATCCCAGTTTGGACGAAAAGGAAGTGACTTTGAACGTGAAAATCAATCCAAAGTGGCTAAGGCACTCCTGTCCCTCTCCCAGGGACCAGAGCGATGTGGTTAGTATCCCTTACATCTCTCATGTTTTGGCGCCAATAAATTTTGAAATACATTAAATGCTAAAATTCGATAAAAACTTTGAATTATTTGATTAAAATGGCATTTGAAAAATAACGCATAAGGCATTTAATAATTGATTGGGCCTTTTAAAAAATCGAAATTATTAAATACAAAGGCACTTAAATTAATTAATTATTAAATTGAATAAAAAAGGGAGAGCGCTTGGGTTATATTTCCATATTTTTACAAAGTCGGCCTCCATTTTATTTAAAATTTATTTATTATTTGCCTTATTTCCAAAAGTCGGCCTATGTGCAATTAAGGAGGTGAGCGCCTATATAAGAGGGGTACTTTCAAACATTTTAAACCATCATTCAATCATTGTTGCATGCGAATTTGGAAGAGCAATAGAGGGAGCGAAATTTCCATCCAAGGAGGAGTGCAAACTTTGTTTTTGGTTAGAGGTGGAGCGAATTTTCCCTTCAAGGCGTTGAAGACCCCAAAGGTGGTGAAGTTGATAAAGGAGACGCATTTGCTAGGAGAAGCTCACGTTGAAGACTCCAATCTCCATTTTTTGCCTAGGCGAATTTCCTAATTTTGCATCTTTTTAGAGTTAGTTCTCAAGAAAGGTATGGCAAGATCTCCCTTGTCCAAATTTTGAGAATCGTCCTAGCCTCAATTTTGAATTTTGAATTTTGAATCTTGAATTCCAAATTGCATCGTTATATTTAGGAAATGATAATTCAAGGATTTATCATGAAGTTTCCTAAAATCAATCTTTAATCTAATCTATATTTCTATATTGTAAAATCTATTACTTATTATGAAATGTTGTGTAGGTGTTACGATGGCGACCCCGAAGGCGGGAGTATCCACCAGTCGTCCAGCCCTCATGAAGGAAGATCAAAAGAATGAAGAATTGGAGACCAAGATCGTGTCAAAGTGGAGCAACATTGGAGATACCAACTTGGGAAACTTCAGTACGAAGAAGTTTCAAGAGGTCCCTTACATTGGCAAGCCATCACCTGTTGCAAGAAGAATAATTGAAAGTGGCATCATTAAGGCGGCCGGCTTCCCTCCAGCAATCCAGTGCCATGAGCTGATGATCGAGTGTGCTCGCCATTATGATCCACAGTCAAGATCGATAGTGTCCAAGGAGGGAAACACTTTGGCTTATCTTTCAGAGGAGGCTATAAGTGAGGCTTTCCATCTTCCAGAGCACAGAGATATGATCTACAAAAGCATAGAAGGAGCCAGGTCCATGTACGAAGATGATCCAGACACTTGCCTAAGCATCATCAATAAGAACTGGTTACTCAAGAGTCGTCCTTGCCTGAGCAAGATTCCAAACACACCACATAGGATCGACTTCCAAGAGGAGTACAGAGATTTGATAACACTACTCAACCGAGTCACAGGAGCTCCTCAAGCCTTCTATTTTGAGAAGTGGATGTTCTACTTCATCCAAGTGATAGTTCAGGGAAAAGGAACAATTCATTGGGCTAGAATGATTAGCCATTGCTTGGACGTACAATTAAGGAGATTGAAGGCTACCAAGTCCTTCCACATGAGTTCGTACATCATATATGCCTTAATCAGGAGCTTTGAATATGCAGGATTACCTCACAGAGGAGTGATTGGAAGAGGACCCGGGGAGGTCAGAGTTTGTGATTCCTATGTTCACTTGCATCATCTGCCAAGAAGTAACTACAAGTTAGTCAATGATACCTTCACGATGAACATCACCGGGACATTGCAAGGCGGGATTCACAATCGGCTATCTCAAGATGCACAAGAGCTTGTAAAGAGGTACGGTGCTTGGTTTATCCAATTTCCGAAATTTACATATATTAGAGTTCATGGATGTCCTTCACCTCCATACATGTTGCCGAGATATCCGACAGACAGAATAGTGTTACTTGAAGTAACTAGACAGTTGGCAGCTTGTGCGAAGGCATTCAGACACAGACATGGAAATGGAGTTCCTATGCCTATCATATTAGGGAATTCAGTTGAGCTATGTCCTAATGCTCAAGCCATGGATGATGCAGAGAAGGAGTTAGCTTTATATTCATTTTCATTCTTTGCCTTGAGAGAAAGCTTTGATCCTTATGGGTATATAGAAGAGACAGTCGGTAGAAAATACAAGCATGAGTTTCAGATAGAAGACTTTGTGATGAATCTCTCAGACGATCTTGAAGTAAAAAGAAAGATGCATTCTAGATTGCCTTTAGACTTCATCAGGAAATGCAAAATTTACAGAGTGGCCGACCAAGCTCAGGACAGTGGCAGACATCTCCAATCATCTTATGACCGAGAAAGCAAAGCAGTGAGGCTAGATTGGAATGAACCCGAGATTGTGGATCTAGATGCTTTGATGGCTCCAGTTTTGTCTTGTACTCGCAGATGGGTTGATGTGCAGCATTAGAAGTTGAGAGAGCAAGGCATATCTATGACTTTTACTTTGGAAGAAAGACCAGCAGAAGGTGGAGCAAGTGTAAGTGAAGGTAATCCTAATCCCAGAAACACAAGCGAAGGTAACCTTCGAAGCGTAAGTGAGGGCAATCTCCATCTGAGAGGCTCAAAGAGAAAAGAGAGACCTGAGAAAAGAGAATCCTCCAAGAAGAAGCAAGAGGCCAATCGAGATCGTTCATCCGGCACATCTTCTCGACAAGAGAAGAGGACACTTGAAATGGAGGAGTCTATGGAATCAATGGTACAAAACGATAAACAGGAAGAAGGACAGGCACCTCAACGATCATCAAGTCAATCTCTCCAAGTTAATGAGCTACATGAAGACAAGAATGATAACGAAGTAACATCTCCTCTCAGAGAAGAAGAAACATTGCCTAAGGAGATACAGGTTAAAGAAACAAGGTCTGCCATCCCAGATTGGTTAAAGGAGAGACTAACAAGGGTGATTGTGATCGAGGACGAAGATAATGTGATTGATTTAGAGAGCCTTGTTGGAAGTTCTCAAGAAGTAACAGAAAAGAGGAAGGCTACTAAGATGTCCAAGATGATCAGAGATGAGACCAGATCCAGGAAATTGCAGATAGCTACACCGGCAGTGGACAAATATGAAGGTGAGATCCTTGCAGAGGAATATGATGTAGAGACATTTGAGCTCGGTCCACTCACTGCCGAGCAGACACTGGATGAGGCCACCGATTCATTTGAAGCACCAAAAGACAAGCTTAGAGAAGAAATGGAGAAAAATAGAAAGCTTGAGAGAGAGGTCGGTGCATGGAGAGGCTACTTTAGCCATCTCAATCAGCCTTTGGGACATCAGGATCCAGCAGTATCTCCTACGCAGGCACTTCCCCTTGAATTAGTTGGTGAGGCAGAGAGAGTCAGGAGTTTGGTCCAGCTTATGAGCTCTTGGATTGACAAATCTCATACAGTTGCTATGGAATTTGCAACAAGGATGATGCAGACCATTCACCGGGCTATCCAGGTTCTTGAGATCATCCACAACTTGATGATAACGGTAGCCGCCTTTGCTCATACTAAAGATGTTATCATTCCTGTCCTGCAAGTAATCAGACAAACATCAAGGAAGGTCCTAGTACAGGAAAAGATAATGGATAGAGGACCTCATAGTTTACTTCAGTGGTCAACCTTACTCCAGATGAAGGAAGTTCTCTTCGAGGACATCAATACCAAATGCAATCATGTTGAGGAGGTCATCCACCCAATCCAGGACAGAGTGTTTGAGGTATTATGTACTATTCTTGGCAGGAGGATCGAAGTTGAGACAGATGTCGATTTACAGGAATTGGAAGAAAGGGTCAAGGTCATTTTTTGCAAAGATGCGAATATTATCACAGATGAGCAACGAGACCAGATGTTTGCTACCATGCTCCTGATTGAGAAGACCAAAGAACTTGAACCTGAATGGGACACTGCTCTTCTCAAGGCTTTTGATCAGGTCATCCACTTGGAAGAACGAATGAGGAATCTTCCCGAGATTCCAATTGCTGAAATCGAAGGAATCGTGTCCAGATTCATTGCATATGCTAAAAAAGAGCATTGGAAAGGGAATAAGATTCTAGAAGAAAGGTTGTTATAGATGACATGGCACCTTAATTGTCATTGGTCTATGTCTCCTAGATTTTTGTGCCAAATTTAATATTTGGCTATGCATTTAATATTGTTCAATAAAAAGGGGACTATTTGTAATAAACCCTAATTAGGGTTTAGGTGTCATAATCTTGGCCATTGATCTTCTTTTGATCTGGACCATTCATTGTAATTGAGGATGCTATATATACCCTCATTTCTTTTCATTTTGTAACTAGAAATTAAGGAGATACTAGAGAGAATTAGAGAGATATTAGAGATTAGCAATTAGATAAGAGCAATTTACTTTGTAGCAAGATTGAGCTTTGAAGAAAGAATTTCAAGCAATTGTTGTTTATGATGACTTTGAGATCAATAAAATATTGAAGTTATGGTGTTTTATTGTAATTCTTGTGGTTATCTTCATGGTTGTTTACTTTCTTGAATCATTCTCAGTCAAGGTAGTATTTTAGTTTGAAGGACAAAGTGTTGGACTTGATCTTTGGTGAGATTCACTTTCCAAACCACTAGCTTCTTGCTAATTGTAGGAACGCCTTGCGTGGTCAACTGGAGAAACTTAAATCACTTAAACCTTCAATCGTCATTGAACTTTAGACATGTGCCTTTGTGGTAGTGTCTATGATCCTTGATGAATTGAAAGATCATTTGTTACCTTAGAAGATCGCATCAATTTCAGTTGAGTTGTTATTTTATGGCAATACTGAAGTTGGTAGAATCTTACCAAGTCCTGTCTGCATTAAGTCATTCTTAGGATTAGACTAGGATTAATCTCTTGCAAGCCCTTCTCTTTTGATCTTTTTTGAGAATTTGTTAGTATAGGAAATTCTATTTCGGAACGTAAGGCTCCTTGATGAAACAGCAATCACAACGATCGCTGGTGCTTATCCACACGTAGAGACCCTACATAAAAGAACATTGGAGTCACCCTGATTGATCCTTTCTTTGCGATATCTTCAGCAATCAGAGACTTTATTCAAGAGAGGATAAGGTACCTTTGGGTATTTTATTCTGTGTATGATTGTGTACAAAATACACGTCAACAGGACCCTATCCACTGCCAAAAATAGAAACACTCCATACTACCACTTACTAAAAATAGTAAGTCATGAACTACTGCTCCGAAAAGCATGATCTTCGCACCTAGTCACAAAGCATGGAAAGCTCAGTAGGACAGTATCACCAAAACAACCAACCCCTGACTTACTAAAAATAGTAAGTTCTCACCTCATCAATGTTTGACCCTAATTCTTCATTCCACATAACCTACGGGTCTCAGGAATAGGCCAATGGACCACTGGAAGTACATCAACGAGAAGGGGACATTACAGAACAGTCAGAGTAAGTTGAATCAGAGACATATGAGATGGGTAGAATTCTTGCAGAGTTACATCTTTGTGTTGAAGCATAGAAATGGGCAATCTAGCAAAGTTGTTGATGCATTGAGTAGGAGAAGGAATTTGCTGACAAAGATGAAAGTGACAGTATTAGAATTTGAAGAGTTGAAGACCTTGTATGATGATGACCCGGATTTTGCAGAACCTTGGAAAGCATGTAGAGAACCGGTTATGGTAGATAGAAGCAAGTGGTTGGATTACTTCATTCAGGATGGGTTGTTATTCAAAGGATTTCAGTTGTGCATACCTAAGAGTTCTATGAGGGAGAATCTGATAAAGGAAAAACACTGTGGAGGTTTGGCTGGACATTTTGGTATTGACAAAACAGTAGCATTGGTGAGTGAACAATACTTTTGGCCCCAGATTCGTAAGGATGTTAAGAGATATGTGCAGAGTTGTAGAGTTTGTCAAGTGCAAAGGGTAGTAGTCAGAATGTGGGATTGTATAAACCTTTGACAGTACCGGTAAGACCTTGGGAGGATATAAGCATGGAATTTGTACTTGGATTGCCTAAAACACCGAGAGGGAATGATTCTATATTTGTGGTAGTTGATAGATTCTCGAAGATGGCTCATTTCATACCTTGTAAGAAGACGTCAGATGCATTAAATGTAGCAGACCTATTTTTCAAAGAAGTGGTGAGATTGCATGGATTACCTAAGAGCATAGTTTCAAATAGAGACACTAAGTTTGTTGGCTATTTTTGGAGAACACTTTGGAAGAAGATGAAGACAGATTTGAAGTTCAGTTCTACTTTTCATCCACAGACTGATGGACAGACAGAAGTAGTTAACCGGAGTTTGGGAAACTTGTTGAGATGTTTAGTTGGAGATAAAACTGGAAGTTGGGATTTGATCCTTGCACAAACAGAGTTTGCCTACAACAATTCAGTGAATAGGAGTACCGAAATAACACCTTTTGAGATTGTTACCAAAATGCATCCTAGAGGTATATCAGAATTGAGAGATATTAACAGTCAAGACCGGAGAAGTTCAGAAGCAGAAGACTTTG
This sequence comes from Cryptomeria japonica, assembly GCF_030272615.1. Classification (NCBI taxonomy): domain Eukaryota; kingdom Viridiplantae; phylum Streptophyta; class Pinopsida; order Cupressales; family Cupressaceae; genus Cryptomeria; species Cryptomeria japonica. The sequence goes on along the minus strand of NC_081413.1, from coordinate 725,651,536 downwards.
CAGATCACATGGCAGCCTTGCATATTCAGGTAAAGCAGCATTTGGAAGACATGAACAAGTATAAGGAGAAGGCAGATGAGAAGAGGAGACATAAGGAATTTGAAGTTAGCAACGAAGTGATGGTATATCTGAGAAAAGAGAGATTCCCGGTTGGAACTTATAACAAATTGCAGGTGAAGAAGTTTGGACCTTGCAAGATTTTGAGGAAGTTCATTTCTAGAAATGCATATTTAGTGGAGTTACTCGATAGTCTGAGTATTTCACCTGTTTCTAACATTGCAGATCTTCACGAGTACCATGAACCAGAATTCAATGAGGACAGTATTGCAAACTTGGAGAAATAGTTGCCCTGGAAGGAACCGGATCAGATTGAAGAAATTTTGGACAGTAGGATTGGACGTAGTACCCGGAGCAATCAGTATAAGGAGTATCTTGTGAAGTGGAAGGATAGACCAGTTGAAGATTCATTTTGGATTTCTCAGGCAAAGGTAGACCGCCTTGGTTTTCCTTTGACCCCAGCAAAGTGAGAGGCTCACTTTTTCAATAACCCTAGATGTTTGATGTAGGAGCATCCCCGGTTCATTGCAATCTTGCATTAACCAAAAACATTTTCTTTCTGTTTTGCTTCCTGTTTGTAGTTTCAGCTTTTCTTTCTATGTCCCGATTTTGGCTCACCAGATCCCGTGGAGTTGGATTCTACTTGAAGACTTGATCATCTTTCTTAGTTCCAAACTGCATCGCATTTGGACCATTTTCCAGAAAGATATCGCTATCAGTTTCCTTGACAGTTTCCTGTTAGCGGTTGACAGTTCTTGTTACTGGTTGCCTGGACCTATTTTGGTGATCTATCGGAACCCCTTCCGAAACTTGCAGAGCCTTGGGCGTTCATTCTGATGTTCCTTGGTGTGTGGCCGACCTTTTCCCGCAATCTACGTTTTACCCTTTGGATTTTCCGAAGGAATCTCTTGGCGGAGGCCGACCTTGTTTATTTTACACGTTAGGTCTTGTTCCTCGAGTTTTTATCCCTTTTGGGCTGATTGGATCCTTTGGATCGTATATATTATTGTAATTGCGCATTAGAATGTAACCAATCGAAGAATAAAGTAACTAGACTGTGCATAGAAGTTAGATCTTAAGATTCAAGGTCCCGATTGTGACCTATTTTGTATGTTCTACTAGGCCTGTGAGCCGATTATGCTATAACCTGGTTGTTACTGGTTGGTTGTAATCAACTTTCATGAAATAAAACAATTTGTTCTGCATTGCCTCCATCATATCTTTGTGTTTCTGTTGTGTTACTCTTGCTGACCGGTCCGGATTGATCTCTTTGAGGTCCCTCCTCACCGGTGACTACTTCAATATCATGACAGCGCTATAACAGCAGCATGACATGACAACATTATAACAGCAGCATAACATGACAGATTTATATCAGCGGCAATAGATATATCATGACAGCAGTATAACAGCAATAAAATTAATTATGACAGCAGAGACAGTAGTATGTCAGCAATAAATATATCATTATTCAGATTTATAGATAACATTATAAGTTATTAACTATTAACACTAATAGCAATAATGTGAATTTATGATTTCATCATTCAAACTTTAACTCAAAGTCTCAAACTTCAAAAAATTTGAAAAGGAATTGGAGTCAGTTATTATTATTAGTTGCAAAAGAGATTAATGGTGCACTAGAATGATTTGGGAAAGTGACGCATTGTGTGAGAAATGCAGATAGACAATGTTTTTGGAATGTAGTTGGTGTGCAGGCTTTGGCAGACACCGTCCAGCATCTTTTTAACATTATCATGTTATACTGTGTGTGAGAAGTGCAGACAAACAATTTTTTTTGAAATGTGACTGAGGTGCAGGCTTCTGCAAACATCAACCAGCATCGTTTTAACATATATTGCTGCTGTTATACTGCTGTCCATTAACTTGTAGAATCTCTCTCTCTCTCTCTCTCTCTCTCTCTCTCCCAATCTAGATTTTCTTCTTTTTTCATATTTTTCTGATTTTGAAAACAAAAATGACAATGTAACCACAAACTAAAGTGAAAACAAATGCTGATAAAAATAACAATTGGTGAGAACAGAGAAGACTACAGATGAGTTTTTGCTCTGCTAGGTTTTTTGTCTTCACTTGAGGTTTTTTAGATGTCCTTATGTGACCCCAATGACGGAAGGGGTCGTCACCTTTCTCCCTCCCAGGCAGCTCCTTCATTTGGTAGATCATGGATGTGACCCCACCAACCAAGTGATTTGGAACCTCTTAAATATGAAAACCATTCCTTTGGTATTATCAATATTTACACTTCCAATTATGTTGTTGAGAGATATCTTTTGTGGCAATGGATCACTAATTCAATGCCTACTGCAAGTTGGTTTTTATGCAAAGACTTTAATATGGGTCCCTGCCTTTACTTTGGATAGCTGATTAAAGGGAGGCCTAATACTACATGTGCAATAAATTGAGTCTTTTGATCCTAATATGAGATGCTACCACAATCATATGCATTCGTTTATGGGAAAAAATTTCAGGCTGGCCCTAACAAAGAGTTCAAACACCTTGACCGTGCTCTGATTTTCACTCTGTCCTCCTCTTTAGCTAGCTATTTTCCTAATCCAATTGAATCTTTGCTAAAATTCACTCTTTCCGATCATTGTCCTATTACGCACAGCTTTGAGCAGCAAATTGCTTTTCCCAATGTTCCCAATTCACAATTTTATTTTAATACCTCTTTGCTGACTCACCAAGCCACACTGGCCATGGAAGTTAGAGGCTAGGCCTTCTCAACTAACTAGGTGGATTGCCTTGTGGAGTGGGGCCATCAAGCGTAATTCTCACTTCCTTCGTATTTATGGCCGCCAATTGGCTAAATTTCACCACATGCATACAAGTCTGCCACCATGAACCTCAATCAAGCCAGCACAGTGCTTGAAGCTGACCCCTTTGCTCCTGCATTACAATTGCAATGCACAAATTAGAAGAAACTTGTTGATAATCATACTACTAAATGTGCACAAATTAAGGCTAGGCTATGGGAGACCAAGCCTCTGAAGAGATTTTTCAAGCTCTTCATGCTCATCATACTTTCAAGGTATCAAACAAATTGAAGATGGCTAGAAGTTACTCAAGGAACTTCTGGATATCCTTTAGGCCTATGTTAAGCACTATGAGTATATTTTCAAGGATAATAAGGCTAAAGAGAATTATCCTAGCATGACCACACCTTGCAATAATGTCTTGAGGTTGTTCCTCGGCTTTCTTCTTCTCAACAAACCTTCTATGATCAATCGCTCTCCATTGCTGATCTTTGTGAAGCATTGTTTACTATGGCTAATGACAAAACCCTTAACTATAATGATTTTCCTTATGAATTCTACAATACCCTTTGGGATTGTGTTGGGACAAATGTTTTTAAAATCTATCTTCAAGCCTTCCATTCCCATTCCTTAAGAAAGACTACAACTAAATAATATATAAAATTCATACCTAAGTTGAGCAATATGGAAGATATATAAAATTGGAGACCAATAACTTTGCTCAATGTTTCCTACAAAATCATTGCCAAAGCCCTTATACTTAACTTAAACCATCTTCTTCCTTAGATTGTGTGACCCAAGCAAACTAGTATTATCAGACCCAAATTTACATTTAACACAATTGTGGTTTGGAAGTGTGGAATGGTTGAAGGAATCCCCATCAATGGGTTATTTTCATCAAATTTGATTTTTGCTAAACCTAAGTTGTCAAAATGGATACAGGTATAGGCACAGAATTGGGTGCACAGGTAAAACTATGTGTGTGTGTGCAGGTACAACTCTGTGTGTGTGTGTGTGTGTGTGTGTGTGCGCAAGTACTCATAAATCCATAATTACCAATGAATAAAAGTTTAAATACCTCATAACAAAAATGACAATATTCAAGTTTCAAAATGTCATTACACATTGAAAATTCAAATTATAATCCATATTTAATATCCGTATTCATCTTCATCAGAAGCATCAAGGTCAACATTTGATTCAACATCATTTGAACCACAATCCATTAGATTGCCACTCCCACTAGCCATGTCTATGGCAAATGCAAGAGCTGACTCATCTATAGAGACTTGAGCAAGTTGTGCAACTGTAACATCTAAATCAGTGCACTAAGGGGCTAGATCTTGATTCCTTGTCACACTCTCATTTTATTCAGGTTTCTTATGTGACAATAAAGGTTGGAGTGTATATAGACCAAATTTTTAGCTTTTTTTGCACCCAAATGATTGTGCTTGATCGAGTGGATGGAAGAGTATGTACTCCAATTGCTCTCAGTTGAAGAACAACTTTCAACCTATTGAGTTTGAATACAATATTTAACATTTAATTTTATAATTCAAGAATTAGAACTAAAACATAATTATTAAAAAAAAATGTTAAGATAATATATAGCATAACAACATTGAATGAAAAGTAAAAAGATACATTCTTGGGAGAAAATTTTAATTGCAAGAGTCTGCAAGAAAATGAAGCCTTGACCATGTACATACCACCCCTAATCAGTACTCATCCTATATTTGGCATGAAGAGCAGTAGTATCATGATTTTTTGAAGATACAAATTGGCCAAACTCGCTCAAGACAATACAGCCTTATAACCAGTAGCAACCTTTGCATCTCTACATGGTGCCACCCTCCTTGGCGATGCAAGTACATGTTTACTGTAATACTTTGGTGACAAAGAAAAAGCTAAGAGATGTAAGGGGGTGGTAATCTTGTTTGAACAATCAAATAATTTGTTGCACAATTTTGAAAAATGTTTTTGTTGGGTCATGTTCCTTGGCCTCTATTATTGTTCTTATTTTATCCACCATGGAGCCCATGACATCATAAATTTCACCCAAACATGGATGATTAGTATCAACATACCTAATCATGCTCATAATAGGCTTAGTGAAGCTCAAAACATATTCCACATGTACCCACCACTCATCATCAAGGATCATGCTCTTACTTTCTGGGCCCTTTCTATGTTTGACTGCCTCAATACACTCCAGAAGGTGTTGATGACCATAGAACTCAAGGCCTCTTGCATCCCCACTAGTTGTTTTAAGAAAATTGTGTGAGATGCAAATCATGTTATGGCAACCTAACATGGCATAAAATAATACACATCATATATCAACTAAAAAAAATTAAAACTAAAAACCTAAAAAATAAAATTTAAATTACCTTCAACAAATCCAACTTGGAGAAGGTCATAAATATGGCTTGTGACATGTGATGATTAGTCACAAACATTTGAATCTCCTTGGCTTTCGTGCCTTGTTTGACCCAGTCAATTTGTGTGCCAATCTTTTGCAAGATTAAATTGAGTGAGTTGACTACACATGGTGTCCAAAAAATGTAATTATATGTAGCCTCCACTATAGACCCAGCTGCCCTACAATTTTTAGCATTGTCTGTTACAACTTGCACAACATTATCAAGCCCCACCATCTCAATGTATTCTATGAGGATATTGGCAATGAAACCTACATCTTTTACTTGCTCCACTATAGACCTAGCTGCCCTATATTTTTAGCATTGTCCATTACAACTTTCACAACATTATCAAGCCCCACCATCTCAATGTATTCTATAACAATATTGGCAATGAAACCTGCATCTTTTACTTGCTCCTAACAATCAACATCACCTATAACATTGATTAATGGTCTATTTTTGCAGTCTTTCCATCCATTAGAAATGGACACACTTATTTTTGGCCATGTATCTTTAGTCACTCTCAATGATGTCTCTATTGAAGCTTTCTCCTTCACCAATAAGGTGGTTCAAATGTTCTCATACTTTAGACTAACACAATTAGGAAGTGTATTGCAAATGGTATTCACCATCTCCCACCAATAAAGTGATTTAACAAAATTTGAAAGGAAGCCCATTGCCATAAAAGCAACGAGAAGTGCTCTAATCTACAACCTCTTTGATTTCATTTTTGAAGGCCCTATCGAAAGGATGTGGGCCAACTAGCTGTGTCAAGCCACCAGGAGGTTTCTTCGAGCTTTTCTTGGCTAGAGTGTGATCAATCTTTGATTTGTTTCTTCTCATGTCGACTTCCTCTTGTTCTTTAATATAAGCCATTATTAGATCTTGCGGCAGCCCTTTTCCATTTGGCCCTGAACAAGCATTTATTTTGTATCCAAGAATGGCACATAAGTGACCTTACACTCAATAGTATGAACTTGTATGCTCTTTGTTGCAATGGTTACACTACCAAAGAAAACACCCACCACCAGACATTTGCTTAATTATTGTTGTATAACGCCAAAGTGATGAAGATGCATCAATTTTAAAAGGACTCTTCATTTTGGCCCTAAGCAACTAAACTCGAACTTCCAATTCCAACCATTATATATGAATAATGAACCTAAAATGGAAAACATTATTGAAAATAAAAAGTTTGCTATTATAACCCCTAATAATGCATAAATTGTTTTTCAAAATATTGAAAACTTGAAAACAAAAGAAGAAGATTTACTCACCTTTGATGGCTAAATCTTCCTTCTCCAACGATTCCTAAGCCTTTAGTGTGTGTCTTACTCCTTCATAGCCTTCACCTTTGAAAAAAAATGCAGCAACCTTCAAAACCAACTTGGAGGGAAAAAAAGGTGAGACTGCAAGTTGTGTTCAAGAAATGAGGTGAAATAACAAAAAGAAGGAAAGATAAGACAAAATTAGGGTTTGGGGGGGAGGGGGGGTGTGGGGAGTATTTTTTATTTTAAAATGGTTTTTCACTTTTGGATGTCCACGGCACAAGAAACGCCCAGGTTTGCCCAAGTTTAAACTTGGATTTGCCCAAGGTTTGACCTGGGTGCCTAGCCTGAATCCGAAGTAGACCCAAACCCGGATCGCACCTAGCCCTGTACGTAGACCCAAACCTACGAATCCAATAACATAGGCTAAGAAGTTGTGACCACATTAAGTGTCCTTTTATCATCGCAATGCTCTAGACATTTAATTTATTTGTCTCCTCTTTCTTGATGCTTTAACTTGTTTCACTATCAATGGCCATCAATCTAGTGTTGTTAGCCCATTCAAGTCTACTTGCCAAGTATGCTCCTTAGCTCCAACATTGTATGTGCTTGCTCCTAGAGGGTTTGAATGCCTCTTGGCTCATTTAGTTTCTCAAGGGCTGGTTAAAGGTATTTCTTCACCTAATTCCTCAGCTCAACTTGTTAATGGCCATTTTGTTGATGACTATTTTCTCACTCTTTTGAAAAAGGAAAATAATGTTAAACAAACTTTCCATTGATTGGACCTTTCCTATAAATTATTTGTTCAACAATTCAATGGAAAACGACTAAATGTTATAGACAATCATTAACCAAACCTCCCTAGCTCAATTATTGTGAGTGGAAGTGGGATGGCCATACTAAAATTTTCAGATTTTTGGGCATTCATTTTGCTTTTCAAACTTCTTTGACATGTTTGTGGCAAGTTGTGTTTGCTAGAATTGAGAAGCAACTAGCTTATTGAGTTACTAAACCTCTATCTTTGACAAAGAAATTTCAATTTTGTTTTAAGATTCCTACAATAACCCAGATTTATTATACTTCTTGTTAAGTGCCTTCTAAAACCTCATATTTGAAGCTAGAAAAGATTCTTAGAGGTTTTCATCAAGTGGTTTGGGAGTACAATTGTCTCCCTCACAATTCAAGTGGGTTGGGATTAGTTTCCTCCACTCAGCATCAAATTTGGCTCTATGCACCAAGGAGAACCCTTAAATATTAACGACACTTGGAAAATTTTGGTGCAACATTGTATTATTATAGTCATCTTGCTAGGAGACCAACCTAGAAGGAGATTGGACTTCACACCCTTCTTTTATGAATAGTTTGTTCAAGTTCAGTGGACTTTTGTGATGAAAAGTATTTGGTGGACTTGGGAAGCTATGAAGCCTTGGCTTCTCTCGAATAACATTAGTTTTCATAACAGTCTTTCTATCAATCAACAAGCTATTTGGCGATCCCCTATTATGCAATGTCAAAATTATCCTCTTGTTATGACCCCTTGGGTCCATGCTTTGAGGTTTTTTAAATAGTGAGTTAAAACCTTCCCTAGTCTCTTTTCTAAAGTTACCAAATATCTTTTATATTGGATTGAAGCCAAGGTTAAATTTCACTTTTTCAATCAAGATCATCAAACCTTAAATATTATAATTGAAGCCATCTCCGCTGATATGGTTCATTAAATTGGTGTTCAATCTTGGAAAGCTTGATGGAAAGATTGGAAGTGGTATCCTATAACATTTTGGAATTATATGCTTCACAAAGGTTATTCTTTGCTTGCCCATGGTGCCTACTTAGAATCAAAGATGGCATCCGCAATCCCCGTTATCAATTTGGCAACAGAAGTTTCACACCATTTGGTTAGCTATGCTTAAACCAAAGCTTGCTCACTTTGATTGGTGTATTCTTTTCCAAGGCATCCACACTTGTTCCAAGTTGGGATTTCAACTCCTCAATGTTCTCTCTATGTTCATCAAGATTCTTTTGAACATCTCTTCTGGTCCTATCCAAGAGCTCAAGATGCTTGTACCTAGATTCATGATTTCTTCAAGCCTTTTAGGGGATTAGCATCAAATCCCCTCCAAAAACAATCAAATTTTGCATGCTTTTAGGGTGGAGATTCTTTTTAGCATTTGGAATGATAGAAATCCTACTACTTTTTTGGTTGCTCTATTGATCACAATTTCTCACCTTACACAAAATCTATGATATGTTCTAATATGTTTATGCACATTAAAGTGCAAGCGAATAAATTTGCAATTCAAATTACTCACTTATAGGTTTTACTAAATCCCCCTTGTGTTGTTGCTAGGGTTCCTCCAACTCCCACCTTTTCTCAAGGTCGATCCTCACCTCATGGGTGTCATCAAGCATGCAATCAATCGGCCTATGGCAATTGGAATACTCATTCACAAGCCTCTCTACCTCCTATAACAAGATTGTGCTCAATGAGGTTGGTCACAATCTCTTAATTAATGATGGAGTGAATGCACATAGGGAGAAGATTCAAGCTATACTTGATTGGCCTCCACCGAAGAACGTGTCACAATTGAGAGGCTTCATTGGTCTATGCACATATTATAGACGGTTTGTGAAGGGCTTTTCTTCATTAACCGCTCCTTTGACAGATTTGACCAAGAAGGATGCTTTTGTTTGGATAGATGAGTCTCAAGGGATCATGGATCATCTTAAGAAGGTAATGAGTACTTGTCCTGGTTTGGCTTTACCAGATTTCTCTAAACCTTTTGTGCTTGAATGTGATACATCCAGAATTAGCATTGGGGTTGTTCTAATGCAAGACAAGCATCCCATTGCTTATGAAAGCCGAAAGTTGAATGAAGTGGAAAAGAGGTTTTCTACATATGATAAGGAGATGTTGGCAATCATGCTCGCACTTGAGAAGTTTCGCCAATATCTTGTGGGCAGCAAATTCACAGTGAGGACTGATCATAACAGCCTCAAGTATTTCATGGAGCAAAAAGGATTGAATGAAAGACAACAGCATTGGGTAAGTAAGCTACAAGGGTATAATTTTGATATTGAATTTGTCAAGGGGAAAAATAATGTTGTTGCTGATGCATTGTCTAGAAATCCTCCATTTTGTTAACTTTCAGAAATTACAGCCACTTGGAAGGATCACATTTTAGCAGAATATGCCAAAAATCAGCATGCTTGTGATATTTTAGATGGTAAAATTGATGATGAGAGGTATAAGGTGCTTAATGATATCATCCATTACAAAGATAGAATCTACCTAGTGCCCGAAAGTGAGTTTAAACATACAATTCTTGTTGTTGTTCATAACAATCAGCTTGTTGGTCACCCTTGTTATTTGAAGACATACAGATGCATTCGTGAAAGATTCTCATGGAAGGGAATGAAAGATGGTGTTCTTAAACATGTGAGAGAATGTCTAGAGTGCCAAAGAAACAAGGCTGAGGTTTCTTTTCCAGCAGGGCTGCTACAACCACTTCCAATTCCGAATAAAAAATGGGAGCAAATATCAATGGATTTTATTACTTGGCTGCCTAAAGTGAAGGGTAAGGATTGTAATTTTGTTGTAGTGGACAGACTTACAAAGTATGCTCATTTTATGCCTATACCTTTCGAATTTAAAGCACCACAAGTTGCTGGCCTGTTTTTTGAGCAAGTTTTCAGACTACATGGAGTGCCAAAGAGGATTGTAAGTGATAGAGACCGCATATTCATTAGTACTTTTTGGCAAGAATTGATGAAGCTGGCTGGAACGGAACTTGATCATAGCACTAGTTATCATCCTCAAACATATGATCAAACCGAAATTATAAATAAGTGGCTTGTGGGCTATTTGAGGAATTATGTTTCGGGTCAGCAAAAAGCATGGGCGAGATGGTTACATTTGGCAGAATTTTGTTACAATACTACATATCACATGAGCATTGGCATGACTCCTTCTAAAGCTCTGTATGGGTATGAAGCTTCTACATTTGTGGATTTGATCTTTTCAGATTCTAGAGCCCCGAAAGCTCTTGAGTGGGCTAAAGAAAATCAAGATATCCTCAAATCACTCAAGGAGAATATTCAGATTGCACAGGAGCAGCAGAAGAAATATATTGATCAGCACCGAGTTGAGAGGTCTTTTGAGGTGGGAGACTTGGTATTTGTGCGTCTTCAGCCTTATAGACAATCTTCATTGAAGATGAGTGGGGCAAATAAGCTTAAACCCAAATTTCATGGGCCTTTCAAGGTGAAGAAGCGAATTGGTGAAGTGGCTTATGAGCTGGAGTTGTCATCTACCAGCAAGATTCATAATGTATTCCATGTGTCATGCCTCAAAAAGGCACTTGGACAACATGTCACACCTTCTATGGAATTGCCTCCCATGGATGAAGAGGGTAAATTGATACTTATTCCAGAAACAATTTTACGAGGGAGAAAAGATTGAGGAATAAGGTAATTTCTGAATATCTTATCAAATAGAAAAACTTGCCCTTAGAGGATGCAACATGGGAAGGAGAGGAGATTCTTAAGCATCCTAGTCTTCAAATGCTTGAGGACAAGCATTCTTTGGGTGGGGAGGATTGTAATGTCCCCAACTCAAATCAAAATGCTTGACAACAGTTTGGCTGTCCTTTCCTTGGATTACCCAAGAGGAAGAGGACATAAAGCGTCATTGGGTAAAATATGGAGTCCTTGGTTTGTTCTAATTCCTAATTTTAAGTTGAGTGCGCATCTTTTGATGCAACTTAAGTGAGCTTAAGTTATTTTTAAGTGAATTTAAGTTATTTTAATGTGGGCACGTCTTTTTAGGCAATTTTAAGTGATACCTAGCCAAGGGACTTAAGTTGTCCCCTCTTTTATGTACTTAAGTGACTTAATTAAAACATGTGACAAAATCCAAGGTGGGTCCCAGCTTTAAGAGTTCTTATTGGTGCACATTTTAGGTTTTTATTTTGGAGCCTTGGATTAAGAGGTGGACTATCAAGGGTGAAGATTGATTCATCTTTTTAGAAGTTGTTATAAATCACCCTAAGGGCTCATTTTGAGGACATTATGTGATGAATTATTCTGAGTATTGCTACAGCAACTTGGCTTGAGGAGTTAAAACCTTGAGTATCCCTGTTTTTGGTGTGACACATGGGCTCGCCTTAGGCAGAAGAGTGTGTTACGACGGAATAACCTCAGGTTTGTGAAGCCCTAGCTCACTATCATTCAAAGATGCAAGTACAGATCAGGTTGGAGACCAAATTGGAGGACAAACTCAGTGTTGAAGACTCAGATCTGGAATCGTCTACAACTGCAAACCATCAACTTCTGAGTACCTTGTGGATAGCTACTAAGGAGCACATAAGACAGACCTAGCATTGACCATTTTGGGGAGCCTAGAGCCCAGAGTTACCGGAAACGACACCTCCTCCCCCCAAATACCCGTTTCGGCGTATTGGATACGAATACGGATACGATACGGCTGCCATACGTACTCAAAACGTGACTGGGCGTTTTTAAAACTTGCTATTTTTTTTTTTGCCGTGTCACAAAAAACTTGCCCGTTTTCCAAGCTTTTCAGAATCGTTTGGATAGGCATTCTAAAAAAAACTACAGTTACAGCTGATGTAATGCACAAATTATGATATTTTTCCTATAAATACATGATCGGGCAGCACTGTAATTCACCTAGTTTACACAATTAGTTTGAATTTTCTCATTTCCGTGGCTTTGGCTTGTAAATTTCATTTTCCAGATTTTGGTGATAGGAGTTTACACGGGCACTTGCGATGATAGGAGTTTACACGGGCACTTGCAGTGATAGGAGTTTACACAGGGGCACTTGCGGTGATAGGAGTTTCTCTGCAGCTTCACTCACCTCCTCCCCCGGCAGCTCCAACTCACGTGGCAGCAGCTTCAACTCACACGGCGGCAGCTTCAACTCGTGCAGCAGCAGCTTCAACTCACATGACAGCTTCAGCACCCAGCTCGCAGGTAGGGAAATCCGAAATATTTATGCCTAAGTTTAAAGTTATAAATTTATGATGTTTTGAAGTTTTCGTTTAAGTTTTATAAATTTATATTTTATATTTTAATGTATGACTTGCATAATGCATTTTATTTTTTTTAATTTAGTTTTAGTTTTATTTATATATTAATGTTTAGTTTTACTTTTTTTTTTTTAATTGATTCACATTTTGATTTAGTTTATTAATTTATTTAGTTTATTAAATATTTAGTTTGATTTATTAATATTTATTTAAATTTATTTAACATAATTTATATTTAGCTTTATAACTTTTTTAAATTTTAATAGTTGTAGATTTAATTTTATTTATTTAACAATACAATACTTTTATACTTGATTTTTTAAAATTTATTGTACACAGTATATAATTATAATATTATAATTTTTAGATTATATGTTTTGTAAAATTAATTTTTAAATAGTAAATAAGCATATAATATTATTTAAGTTACATTCTCAAATTTTTTATATTTAGTTTATTAAATATTTAGTGTGACTTGTTAATATTTACTTAAAATTTATTTAACATAATTTATATTTATTTTTATTTATTAATTAGTAATTTTATTTTAATAGTTGTAGATTTAGTTTTACATTCTTAAATTGATTTTTAAATTATCATTTGTGTTTTATATTAAAGTTAATGTATAATTATTTATATTTTGTAATTTTATTAAATTATGTTTTTTGTAGGACAATAATCATGGCGACATCATCATCATCATCAGCCGAAAACGACAAGTGGATCAAACCAAACCCTAGGTTTCCATTATGGAAATATGTCACCATCCTTGAAAAATTTCAAGGTGGTGAAGGTTTTAAATGGAAGTGTCACGAATGTTTAAAAGATTACAATGGTTCTTATACTAGGGTTCGTGGGCACCTTTGCCACATAAAAGGTACAGGATGTGAAGTATGTCCTGGCCCAAATATTGGTAATCATCCAGAGAATGGATTGTTAGCAGAGAAGATTGCAAAATATCAGAAAGAAGAGGATGAAGCTAATATTTGGGCTCAAACATCGAATCAAAGGCCAAGTCTAAGTCTCAATAGACCCCCTTTGCATCCAGCTTCAGGAACATCTATTGGTCACAAGAGGACCAATTTAGGACCTCTTGAAAAGGCATGTAATTTGCAGAGTCGAGAGGATACAGATCAGAATATTGCACATTGCCTATATGCGAATGGAATTTCATTCAATGTGGTTCGCTCTCCATTTTGGCAGGAGATGGTTAGGTCAATTAATGAAGCCCCAAAAGGATACAAAGGTCCAGGGTACGAGAAGGTTCGTACAACCCTTTTGTCTAAAGAAAAAGATATTATTGACAAAAAATTGCAAGTGATTCGAAATTCATGGAAAATCTCAGGGGTCTATCATTTTTGATGGATGGAAGGATGTTAGAAATAGGCCACTAATAAATGTGGTTGCAATGAGCCCAAATGGGGTTATGTTTTTGAAAGCAGTCGAATGCAATGCAGAAGAGAAAGATACCCAATTTATTGCCAACATTCTAATTGAGGCAATTGAGTTAGTGGGACCAGAAAATGTTGTTCAGGTAATCATCGATAATGCAAAAGTGTGTAGAGCAGCAGGGTTGGTCATTGAAGCAAGGTATCCAAACATTTGGTGGACCCCTTGTGTAGTTCATTCTTTGAACTTGATGCTCCAAAAAATTGGCAAAATTCAATGGATACATAAAATCTATGAAGAAGCCAAAGAAATTCAGATGTTCATTTGTAATCATCATATGTCACAGGCCATTTACAGACAGTTCACCAAGCTAGAGTTGCTAAAGGTATGTTTTATATTAAAATTATTTTTATTTTAACATTTTTTTTAAAAAAAATTTGAAATATTTGTAAGATTTATATGTTTCTAAATTTTTTTATTATTTAATTAAAGGTGGTTGAGACACGCTTTGCCACACACTACATTGTTCTCAAAAGGCTTGTGGATGTCAAACAAGCCTTGAAAAGTATGGTGATAAGTGATGTTTGGGCAATTTGGAGGCAATCTCAAACAAATAGAGCAACTAATATCAGAAGATTTATTCTTGATGATGATTGGTGGGTTCAAATAGATTATTTACTATCCTTCACTGAGCCAATATACACCCTCATTCGTCGTTGTGATACTGATCAACCAATATTGGGTGACATCTATGATTGCATAGATACAATGGTGGAACAAGTCAGAGATATCATTATAGCAAAAGAGCAAGATCCCTCTGAAATTTTTTATAGGCGAATATATGAGATCATCAAGAAGAGATGGGATAAAATGACGACTCCTTTGCAACTTTTGGCATATGCTTTGAATCCCAAGTACTACCATGCTGATATGTTGGCATTGCCAAATAGGACAGCACCATATATGGATGTTGAAGTTGTTGAAGGCTATAGAAAAGCTTTCAAAAAAATGTTTACAGATCCTAGAATTGCTAAGGAGATTCGAGATGAGTTTGGGACATTTGCATCCTCTGATGGAACTTATGCAGATGTTGATGCAATGGCTGATAAAAAAGAAATGGATCCTATAAAATGGTGGAACTTCCATGGTGCTACAAGTAGACATTTGCAAAAGTTGGCTATCAAACTTCTATCACAAGTTTGAGTTTATATGAATTATGTTGTAATTTAAATTATTTTTTATTTAAATTTTTATTTGATAAATTGATTGTTTTGTAACTTATACATTATAATATAAACTTTTTTACAGGTTTCAAGTTCTTCTGCATCTGAGAGGAACTGGAGTACATATGGCTTCATCCATTTTGTGAAACGAAATAGGTTGGCAGCCAGCAAAGCAGAAGACCTTGTATATGTGCATTCCAATCTTCACCTCCTGTCGCATTCCTCCGAAGACTACATGAAAGGACCTAGTAGACTGTGGGATGTACAACCTGAGATGAGCGACATTGATGTATCTGTAAATTCATTGACTCGTCTCAATCCCATTGTTGATAATTCTGACATAGTAGGAGGATCCTCTGGTGAATCTTCAGTGCGTTCTGAGAGTCTACTTGGTGGCCGCACACAATCCAACTATCCTAACTCTTCGGATAATTTTGATGATCTAGATCTCCAGTTTCAGGAGAATAGTGATGATATTTTTGATAGCATGTGATTCTACCAAACTATTAATGTATTTGAGTTTTGTTTTAATAATAAAACTATATATAAGCATAGTCTTTTAGAATGTTGCCAATTATGTGTCCATGTAGCTTTCACAATAATGAAAATCTTCTCTATTAACTTAGAAAATTATGTTAAATATATATATGCATGTGTTTTTATGAATGCCGTATCTTGTCGTTCCCAAATGAAAGGTCTCGAAAAATAGCCGTATCCGTATCCGATACCATATCCGTTTCCGTGCAACCTTGCTAGAGCCACTTTGAGGGTCGGCTAGGGTTTGGAAATCATTCTGAACCACTCTAAAGCATTTTTGGTATTGAAATCTGCATATTTATCTCTACTTTTTCCTCAGAAGTTGAAGGAAATTCAATGTATTTCATTTCTGAAAATTCTGGGCAGTAATGAGGGTTTTTATTGTATTTTCCTAAGCTCTGAAATAATCTAATATCTATATTTTTAGCTGCACAAATCAGATCTGAAATCTGATCAGAATTCTGGGTTTGAATTAAACATATTTACATGCAAATAAATTTCCAGATTTGTACCCTAGTTTGTAGAGGTGTTTTCTTTTGTCAGAATTGCCCTAGTTTGTAGAAATTTTTGTATTTTTTTTAGCACCCCTATTTGGGGGTATTACACTTTCATGGTTTTCGCACAAGTTCACCACAAACTTGGACATGAACAGGAACCCACTCATCTATTCACCTCATGTGGTTTTCTGGATCCTCCCACAAACCCTTTCAAAATCCATGAACTGCATTACAATATTTTACACTAGGCGATTGACATAAGAAAATAACTCACACAGCAATTTTCGATGATCGTGTCACTCGATCTCCAACAACAAAGGAAATTTTCACTGCAACTGCAGATGGAATATTGATGCTATATTCCACCCCCCATTATGAAATTTCTAATTATTAAAAAAACATAGAAAATAGAAGCACACATTATAATAGAAAATGAAATGCCACAAGAGTTGATAAGCGGCCCCGTCGTTGATAGCTGACGAGAGGACGCTGATTTTCCTCCTTTCTTCGTTGCCTCCTGCCTCCAATTTTGAATTTTAAAGCACATACTCCTCATCACTTAGACATGACAACTCTTCATCACTAGCATATTCTTTCCAATCTGTTTCTTCAAACTTTTTAGCACGATGATCTAGTTTATCATCTAGGAGATCTTGTGCCCTCTTCTTGCAATTCAAAATTACATGTCCTATTTTATTACAATAGAAACATTTCATTTCCTTTTGAAGGAATATTTATAGATTTGTACTTTCCTTTTCTTGCTTTGTTATGTACAAATAAGACCTCTTCAGATTCTAAATCTTCATTTTTACTCCTTCAAGACTAATGGTTACCTTGCTTAATGTGAACACTATTCCAGACATATTTTTAGGCAAAATATTCAGAAGTATTGCTTTGGCATCATCATCTTTTACTTTCTCATTAATCCCAACTAGCTGCTAGCTAATTTAGGAGAGAGTGAAAGTGATATGATCTACCATTTTTGTACCTTTTTCCATCTTCAATCCATGATTATGTGTTGCATTGATGTTTTGTCATTGATGTCAACACTGGCTATTTTAGATTCTTTACCGGCACCCTTCTGGTCTCGGTAGGTTATTTGGTTTATCTGCTATTTCGGTATTTGGTTTATGCATTCTGGCATTGATCTTTTGGGTGCCGGTATTAAACTCAAGGATCCTCAAGGAGATCACAAGATATCAAAAGAAGGATCTTATAAACATTTCAAGGCAAGATGAGCTACTAGAGAAGGTGACTTGACCATGACTTCCTATCACCATTATGCAAAATCAAGAGGAGGCTTCATCAAACACAAGAGACTCAAGGAAAGGTACACCATTCATCAGGTACATCAAGGACGAAGGAGGATCAACCAAGGTCAGTGCAAGGGTACGTTGAAGAAGCAAATAGTTTCAGAAGAGTCAATCAAAGTTAGCTTCTCATCATCATCACATTGAATATCAAGAAATACAAAGTTCCTTGACCAAGCACAAACACAAGACAAGGTGGCATCCCAGTCACTATTCCTCCAATCAGAAGGCTCCACATCAGCATGTCCAGATCCAGCGAACCACGCTTATACATGAAGGCACAAACTCCAATGTACCTACCCCAGTTTCCTATTGGTTCTCAAGCATTGAATGTAATTTTATCATTGGCTAAAGGAGTTTGTTATAACAAACCCTAATTAGGGTTTTCATCTTGTAATCCTAGGCATTGATTGTAAATCAATCAGAGCCATTGAAATGTAAAGAGCTCTCTATATAAAGCTCTAGCTCTTCATTTGTAAAGGTAAATAGTTGATCAATAGTTAGCAAATAGAGGTTAGAATAGCTAATGATCAATAGATAATAGATAGCAATTAGAGTAGATTAGGAGGAGAAGGCAAGAAATTGTTGCCTAAATTGTAAACGAACTCCCTTTTCATTGAAGTTATGGTGAAATGTGTTGTTTCTTTGCAATATGCATGGTCTCTTGTTGGATCTTCAAGCTTGATGGTAGATAGTTAGATTGAATGAAGGAAGTTACTGAATGCACTCGCGTGGAATCCGCCTAGTCCAAACCACTAGCCTCTTACTGATTGTAAGTGCGCCCTGCGTGGTCAACTGGCATTGAATGAACTTAATCTCGAATCGTTATGCGTCTATTGTTCATGCATTAACTTGAAAGGTGATCAGTGTCTGAAGGTGTAACGATTTGAACATATTCGAAATATCCCTTAGAAGATTGCACTGAGTTGGTGTCGGATTGTTCAACCTGATGGTGAGACCCAACCCAGTAGGACTCCACCTAGTCGTTCATCTATCTTCTTGCATTCTAGGTCTTAGATTAGACTCTCTCAACCCTGCACCTTTTGGTTATTTCTTTATTATCCCGGTTAATAGTTAGGACTTGAGTTCCAATAAATCAAACGCTCAGGCATTCAAACATAAGTCCCCTTGTGAATCCAGCAGAATCACATCACACCAACAGAGCTTATCCACACGTAGAGATCCTTACATATAAGAACCTTGGAGTTATTTCGATTGATCCTTAGGCAAATCTTCAGCATTCGGATAACTTTGTTAAGAGAGGATAAGATACCTTGGTATTTTATTCTGTGTTCGCATGTGCATAAAAAACACATCAACGCCACCACACACCAATATAATGGTTTCCAAACAAATCGGATCAAATATGCTTCTCTCTGCTCTCATTGTGCACTACCACTTGTCTTCTAATCTCTCCAACGGCCCAATATAGCCGATTCTAAAAAATCTCTAATCCCTCTAATCATGCCCGCTCTGATACCATAATGGATTTCAGAGAATTACATACAAACCAAATATTGTATTATCTTCCCTCACAAACCACTCGATACAAATCATTTAAATAGGAAGGTGTCTTCCACGAATTTCTCTATGTAGTTTTACCCAACTCTTGAATTAGTGAGTTGTTTAAAACAACTCATAACCATTATAAAAAAAATTCACACTAAATATATTTCCTAACAATAATTCATTCACGTTTCATCCATATATACATATATGACATATATCTTTCACACTTCCTTATTCTCACATATTTTTAGTTCATATTATTCCACACTCTTGTCTCCATCTTTTCTCTCTTTATATAGCCTCTTTATATCTTCCATAATGCCTTCCTATCATATCCTCTCCATCTTTTCTCTCTTTATATAGCCTCTTTATATCTTCCATAATGCCTTCCTATCATATCCTTTCATAATAAGTTAATAACTCTTATCTTATTCCCACGAATTTGTCTTTTATTCTATAATATTTCACACTTTAATAGCTTATTTTGGTATATTAGAGGTGTTTTGAGGCTATTTAAGTGGTATATAATGGATATATGGATCTAAAAATGACCCAAACGACATATGCGGTGCCTCAGAACCCTCTATATCGTGCCAACAGGGCTGGACAATACTACCTACAATTTTCCCATGCACTCTACTAGCAAAGATTCTTAGTGTTTCCACTCCAATTTAAGCTGCTCCTCTCTACTTCCAATCAAATTTATTTTCCAGAACAGAAGTATGGATGGTGTTTTTCATGGCGTTTGAAGAACCTCCTTAGTCTTTTTGATCTCTTTAATTTAAAGAAAAATTACACCCTTAGTTTTTAAGATTCTGGAATGCTTAAAAACGTGAGCAGTTTAGATGTTTGTATGGATTTTGGCAAGCTTGATTGGAGAGTTTATAGGAGCTGAAATTTGATAGGATGGGACCCTGTGTTGTCTCAAGGTTTATCTCTTGTGCCTTCACCTCTTTTACTTAATTTAGATGCTTTGTTTGTCAACTGTTGTGATTTATTAGTGACCCTATAGTTACCGTGTCTAGATATTGGCTGGAAAATTCCGTCGGTACCCTTCTCCTTTCTAAGTCTAGTTTCTAGCATGGATGATTCGGCAATCTGGAGGAAGAGTTTATGGTTGAAATTTGGTCTAGAGCAAGAGCTAGATCTCTGCCTCTAGCAGAGAAACAGGTCCATCCCTCTTCTTCAGTTCTCACTAATTCCTTCAATTTCCTTCCCTCTGTTATTGTGTAAAGGAAGGCTTTTAAATGCATGAAATTTGTTTTTCACTATCTTTCAATAAGGTTGAGGCAGCGTTTCATCTTTATTTCCACATGATCTCTCAGTATCTTATTGTTTCTACAAAATATCCAATTCGTGGCCTGGAAGAAGTAGTTGATAAAGGCTCTTAGACAAACCTTATAGCCACCCATATGTAAAAAATCAGAATTAGAAGGCATCCATCTTATCTATCAGTTTTGACATAGTCAATCAATTTAATCACAACTATTATAGACCAGTATTCTTTCTCTTTATTTAACTTATTTCATCTCTACCCCAGAATGATTTATTTATATTAGCAATATGCATTCTGTTTTCAGGTGTGGAGTTTCTGGCCCAACAGCCCATGGACTTGGGGTGAAGACTGTTCTCTAAATCTTTTTGAATGCAACCTTATCATGAGAGGAAAGAGGAGTTGTTGGGTTTTGATGATCCCTTGAGTCGGGTTGTCGGGCAGCAGGCTTGATGCAAACGGACTCCTAAAAATCGGGATGTTGATTGCCAATTAACTACACAGTCTGCTGCTATTTTATGAGTCTTCGTAGGAGCTAAATTAGGATTTGATTTCCAGTTTATTAGCTGTTCACATTTAGTCCACATAGGAAGGAAAACGGGAGTTAATTTTCTAGTTTAATTAGTTTTACTTTTAACTGAGGCTGCTTTACAATCTACGTAGAGGGGGAGTTTAGGTTTTTGGTTACTAAATAAAATGGGATGGCTGGTAATGTAGGAGTAGTCTTTTGGATGGATGTAATTTTCAGATTCAACAATAATGAATACGAAAATGTGTATTGAAGGGTAATGCAGCCCAATATCTTTGTTAATTTTTGTCCTATTATGCTTATTTCCTCTGTTATACAAAGCAGAGGTTGTTTATTTGCAGAATCTGAGAAAAATCTACATCAGTTTGGTATCAGAGCATTTTAAGATGCTGGAGATGGAGACTTTGTGAGAAGAATGGCAGAGCTAAAAAAAAAGACTTGGGATGGCCATGGTTGAATGTATTATGTCAATATTTTGCCACCTTCCTACTGATGTAACTATTCTGAGCATGTCAAGTCTATTTGTGCGATTAGTAAGAGGAGGGAATGACCGATTGTGATTGGTGATCGGAAAGAGGAGTTTTGTTCAGTGTTTCTCTTTGGTGGTAAAGATTGGCCTTTTGCAAAGCCAAGGTGTCATTATGACCAAAACATTGCTGGCTGTCCCTTATTTCTTCAAGGATTTGTTTTTGTTGTGGAATCTCTAAAGCTCAAAAGCCAGTTTCAGGTGTATTTCACTATTACTTTGCTGCTCTATGTAGAACTTCTGTTTAATTCAAGTCAAGCCTGTGGCTGCATTGGAAGTATTTGATGGTTGAGAATAGAAGATTTGTCATCCAATGGAAGTTATTGCTTATACAAAGAGTGGCATGGAGTTCCTAGAGCTGACTACAATTATTTGGTAAAGAACACTATTATCATGACTATCAATTGTCAGGGGTAAGACTACTATCGAGTCATAAGAGGTAAGGAGCTCACCATAATATGATATGTTGATGAATGATGAAAGAGATTCAATAGTTTAGAGTTGCAACTCTGTATTCAGTATTTTGATTGTACATGCAAATATGGAGTTATATTATGATGTGAAAAAGAGAATAATCAGGTTGGAAGAAAAGATAAAACAAAGGCAGAGGCAGAAGTTAACAAAGGACCAGCAAAAGAAGCTACACCAATTACAGTTTGAGGTGAAGGAGTTATGGTGCATGGTGGAAGATTATGAGGCGTACAATAAGAAGAAGCCAAAGAGAAAGAAATCTACATCAAGGACACTAAAGAGTTGTGAGAAGGTGAAAATAAATATCCACTTAGTGAGCAAGAGCCATTCTCAAAGAGGAAAGCCATTGATTCAAGGATTAGACAAGGAGTGGAATTGCTAGAGCAATGAAAGACAGAAACACTTGAAGATTTGGCAAAATTATTAATGGATAAAAGACCTTTGAATGAAATCTTCCAAGAGTCACCTAAAGCAGAAATAGTTGAATGGGATGAAGATAAAGAGCTAGTTGAGTTTGATGGAGTTGTTCAATTGTGTTAACCCGAAGAAGGGGAAGGAATTGAAGATTACAATGCAGAGAGACAAGAGTTGGAAGACTGCAATGACAAGGAATGCAGCCTATCACAAGAAGAGGCCCAAATTGTTGTAGCAGTGGAAGCAGCCCACATTGGAGAGGATACTGCAACAAAGATGGAGATCTTTGGAAGCCTCATATGTGATCAAGATTTATTGGTTTTAGACAACACAACTTGCCAAAAGCAACTAGAAGAATCTATAGGATTCCATTAGTGAGGAAAATGGAGTAAAAAATTATCACTTCCCTAAAGAAGGAACAAAGATGATTGAGGCAGAGAGTAAAGATATGTATAATTATGGTATAAAGTACAATGTCCAAAAGAATTTGTCTTCTAAACAATATCAAGTTGAGCTTTAAAAAGGCCACCTTACAAAATACGAAATGGAAAGCATGCCTAAATTGCAGAATGCAGAAGGGGAAAAAGCACCTATGGGAGACTTTCATTCCCTTAATTGTAGTCCATGTAGGAGGGAAATCAGGAGTTAATTTTCCAGTTTATTTAGTTTTAACTAAGGTTGCTTTGCAGTCTCCGTAGGGGTGAGTTTAGGTTTTTGGTTACTAAATAAAATGGGATGATTCCCTTAATTGTAGTCCATGTAGGAGGGAAATCAGGAGTTAATTTTCCAGTTTATTTAGTTTTAACTAAGGTTGCTTTGCAGTCTCCGTAGGGGTGAGTTTAGGTTTTTGGTTACTAAATAAAATGGGATGATTCCCTTAATTGTAGTCCATGTAGGAGGGAAATCAGGAGTTAATTTTCCAGTTTATTTAGTTTTAACTAAGGTTGCTTTGCAGTCTCCGTAGGGGTGAGTTTAGGTTTTTGGTTACTAAATAAAATGGGATGGCTGGTAATGTACGAGTAGTCATTTGGATGGATGTAATTTTCAGATTCAACAATAATGAATACAAAAATGTGTATTGAAGGGTAATGCAGCCCAATATCTTTATTAATTTTTGTCCTATTATGCTTATTTCCTCTGTTATACAGAGCAGAGGTTGTTTATTTGCAGAATCTGAGAAAAATCTGCATCAGGGCTTCGGCCTTATCGGAATCTAGAACTGATGGGTAGATGTTTTAGCCCGTAAGACCCTGCAGTGGGGGTCATATCATAATGAGAGCAGATGAAGGGACGACGAGATAAAAACTTTTTCTAGGAGTCGTCCGTACAGTACGAATATAGTGTTTTCCTCACCTTGGTTTTTGCCAAAGCAAGGCAGATGAGAGAATTTG
Source organism: Cryptomeria japonica (assembly GCF_030272615.1). Classification (NCBI taxonomy): domain Eukaryota; kingdom Viridiplantae; phylum Streptophyta; class Pinopsida; order Cupressales; family Cupressaceae; genus Cryptomeria; species Cryptomeria japonica. The sequence goes on along the minus strand of NC_081413.1, from coordinate 725,627,895 downwards.
CATTGCATTGCACAAGGCTTTGAACTCTCTTATGTGCTCTTATAGTTTGTTTGTGAAAGAAAAATTCATTGAAGAAGATTAGTGAACACAACTGACTGGTATCAGACATCGGATTTTCAACAAACATGTTGATTAGCTCTTTTCTGTTATTAAAGAACTACTAAACCCATGACATGAAATTCAAGGAAAAGTAATCCAAATCATGTCAAAGCTAATTTGACCATAAAAAACAAATATTCTATGTTTGGAAATGCAACACCGTATTGAGCAAGGCGTTTCAAATTTAATCCCTCGTGTAACTGATTGATTACTGAGGAATTCAGAAAAATTTAAACATAAATTAAAGCTTACCTCCGTGAGAACCAGGGTAGATGCTTGCTTGAATTCCCATCCTTTAAAAAAACACCAATAGAAAAAGCTGGGTTTTCTTTAGAGCCTATGAAAACCAATTGGGTCTCATCTGTAACCCATGAAACCAATTACAAATGCGCATATGGAAACGGTTTTTAATTGTGATATGTGCAAAGGGAAATTCCCTGACACCATTCATCCAAACTTCTATTGCTTTTTCTTTTTCTGCTTTTTGACAGAATGTTCTTCACCTTTTTAAATTTAAAACAATGGCTGTCGTTTCTGCAGTGAATGTATGTTTATTCTCTATCATTCTTCTGCTCAACAGAGAACACTGGTGTTCTAATTTAAGGGTTTGAAGAATTGAAATTCTTGAAACTTGTCTGAACACCTAGTGATACAAATATGCACCGGAATTAAAAAAAGGAACGTTTGAAAACTTTATTTATAGGTAAGAAACAGGCATTTCTGTTTTACCATCCTGGTACGTCAAGTCCGAATATTTAAACGACCTTTTTGTTACTGTTTTTAATTTAAAGTATTCTTTGGGATCTCACTCAGATTTAGTTTTGCTTTCCCTTTGTGTTCTGCTATATTTTGTTTTTTTGTTTCACACAATAACTGTCAATTAGTGGTATAGTAATTAGCTTTTAAGTTGTAACAGTCTATTTTATTTATAATTATAGGGAGAAGATTAGGAAAAGGTTATAGCTTTAGAAATTTAAAATATTATTAATAATTAAATTTTAATTTTATATTTAATCATAATATTTTTAATTAAATGTTATATATTTTGTTTATATATATATAAATACATCTTGTTAAGTATTTTATTTATTTGGGGATGATCCCATAATGCAGAAGCTAAAAAATACCGCTTTACCTATGACTTATCAAAAAAAAAGTATTTTATTTATTTAAATGTTATATTATTTTATTTTTAAATTATTTAAAAATTTATTTATTTATTTACTTTTGAAAAAAATTAATATTATTTATGGAATATTTTATTAAAAGCTCAAACAAATTACATAACAATTTTAACATTTTTTTCTTTTAATTATCTTTAAAAATATAATTAATATTATATGTTTCTATGTAACTTATTGTTTTATTTATAAAATACATAAAATATGGTTTCCTATATTTTACACTAAAATTATATACTTAAATTATTTAAAATTTTAAATATCATTTCATTTGTACTTAAATCTGAAGTTTAACTTGTTATTATTTTATTTAATACCTAAGTGAATAACAATATATATTTTATATTTTGTAAACTTAAAAATAAAATAAAAATTGTTGTAGATTAAAGGTTTTTTAGCCTAGTTCATTTCTAGGGAGGCCACAAACGAGGGACTTCATCCCAAGCTCATTAACACGCAAATTAAATAAATTATTTATTATTTCTTTAAACTTTTATTTATCTTAAAATTATTTGGTATATCTTACTATTTCATTTCTAAGGATAGCTATTTTATTTAACTATAGGTGTCAATTTTGTTTGTCAGTTGCCTAGATGGTATATTCTTGAGTCATTCTTGCAAAGTAAATGCTATTTTATTTTATCAACATGTTGACAATTATAGTGAACACTAGAGGAAAGTTGGGTCATAGACTTGAGGATTTACAATATTGTGCATTAATAAACAATAATAGTTATATGCAATCATCCACAATATCAGACATTTCTTAAGCTACCTACATTTCATTGACCACAATAAACTAGTGTGTGTTTTATCAATGTTTCCATGAGTTAAGATTATTTTTAGATAAAAAATAAATAAAAATTATAAATTAACCATGACTTGAGTACGAAAACCATAAAGATTTCCGAATGGTCATAACCACCGTAATGCATAATCGACATAGGATCCATACAAAACCAACTAACAAGAAACATAAAAGGGCAACATATCCAAATAGTTCTTTTTACCAACAAACTTGGTCATCCAAACTTAAAATGTCATATTCTCATGAAGCAATTTTGAATGATCCTAATCCAAATATTCCCAATTCTCTACATGTCAATCACTCACCTCCTTCATTGTTCATTTGGCTAAGTAATTAGCAACCCTATTTCATTTCCTCGAAACATGTGAGCCTCAGTTTAGGAATTAACCTTGAAATTGAAATGGAAATTACTATTAAATACTTTCCTTTTAAGGGAAAGGCCAGATCTGAAGTAAAAATGCTTGTAATTGAAATATACCTTGACAAATTTTTGTTTGGCCTTCATGTAAGGGTTCTAGGGTTGTCTTGTAGAATGTCTTCAAAGAAGGTTGATCATGGATGCCATCTTGGATGCATAAATTTGACTACACTTCTACTCCAATGCTTGATAAATGATTGGTTGCTTGCTCACTTGAATCTGCTAGAGTGTAAATGAGAACTTGATTATGGTTAGGTTTCAAATGAGAGGGGTAGACCTCCTTTTATACTTGATTGCCCGAAAATTAATTAAATTTCTAGAGTAGGCCAACATGGGATCAGATTTCCCACTCCTTTGAGATGACTATCATGGGGACACCAAGGTGGTGGGTGCCCCGGTCCTGTCAATTAGGACTCATGTTTGGAGAAAAGGTAGAGAAGGAGATGAAAATGCAAGATTATGGGTTGTGTGAGCAAAATAAAAACAGGCATTAGGCATCAAAAGTCGGAGCGCCAAGGTGAGGTCTAGGCAAGGACAAAAATGTATATGGATACAATTCACAATGCCACACTTTCAAATGTAGAAGATGAAATTATATGGTGTGGTTCATAGATAATAGGATACTTGGAGAGATTACCTAGGTATTTGGTGCAATGTGTTTGAAACAAGGATTTGGGGTGGCCCGCATTATTTTGTTGGCATAGTGTTGACACTCTAAAGGTCAAGGCTTTCCTTTAAATGACTCTTTATAAGAGCATTTTGACTAGTGATAAACTAATGTGTTTGGGGATAATGGGCCCCTGTCGATGCTCACTATGTTGCAACAAAGGTGAGTCAGTAAATCATTTACTTCTAAATTTCTCTTTTACTTCCCAATGTTGGGATGGGATCCAATAGTTGTTGGGGATGTCTTCATTGAGACATATGATCTTTTTTATTTCTTGCTTGTCTATCTCAACTATATTAGAATGCTCTTTAGGTAGAAGTTTGGTTTTCTATGCCTTCTATGCTAGTATGGAATGTCTAAAAAGAACAAAATAGGAAGATCTTTTGTAACCAAATCTCCATTTTGTGAAGTGCAAAATGCTAATTGTCTCCTGAAAGCTAACTCTTGCTTTAGTTAGTGGGATAATCAATGCTAAGTGTAAGGCATGAAATTTGTCATCTCAAGGATGATGAATCCTCAAGGAAAAACTAACCCTCTGTTACCTCCTCTAATTGGTGCTAAGATGAGCCAGGGGATAACAAAATTATGCAGGAAGTGTCAGACAACCGAAAGGCATCTCTGGACAGCTCTGCACAACCTTTGTCCTTGGGAAGAGCGCATGGAGCTGGGACACAAACATGGCATGTTGTCATCTTGTACAGACGAAGCGTAGAATGCAAACAGAGAGTCTATGATGTACTAACAGAATTTGCAAAACAACTAAACAATGCTAAAATGACGAAAAAACATGAATCATGAAATAGGATAAGAAAATACTAAAGGAGTAAGAAAATCTAACAACAGGTCCACGCTATGAAGCCTCTCGCAACTCGATGTCCTCCTCACGATGATATTCCTACACACATACAAGAGAGGAAAATGTTGGGGTTGTGTTTTGGAGTCTGCCTAAGTCAGACCCCCATTTTGGTGTTTCCACCTCCACGGACAACCCAAGAAGCCACGGGAAAAGAGAAATGATAAAGATAATAGATAATGCAATATGAGATTGAAAATAAAGATTAGAATTAAAGATTGTGAAGTTTGAGTAGAATCCCCTTTCATGAACAATCATTGGAGTGCTAGTGTGAAGTGTTTGAAATGCTTGAAGTGTTGCAACAATGGTGTTGTTCTCCAAAATAATCTCCAAGAGATCCACCTGCAAGAAGGAATTTACCAAAATGCCAAAAAGATTCCCCTCAAATTCCTCTAATATGAAAGATAAAGGCTTGAGAAGGAATTTGGACGTCAGTGGGCGCATGCAAAGGCGTTACGATTCCTTCTGAGCGCAAGCATAATGCTCAAACGGCCATCTACAGACTATCAAATTCGTGGGACGATAGTGCGTCGTGCAGATGTCTTCGTGTTGTGCCTTAGTCCCTAGAGGTGATAGGTTGGCGGAGCTGGTAATACTTCGGCTAGAGCTAACAAGGATGGTCTAAATGGACAAAAGGACAAGATGGTGGAGTCCAACCTCCAACGGCATGGGGAAGGTACCATTTATCACATTTATCACAAAGGGGTGAGATTTTTGACACTACATTTTTCCCCCACTTTAGCGAGCATGTCTCCGCCAAGGGATGCAAAGCTAAAATAGAGAAAGGGATGAAAGCAAAGAAAGTATTGATATGGAAGCAGATTTTCGTTGATCGAATGAGGTTGCCCCCAGCAAGATGATGCTAAGATTTGGAATGGATATTGGTACTTGGTACATCGCAAACACGCTAGCTGTAGACTAGCTTGATGGATGTGTAAAGCGGAAAATCGCGATCGAACCCTAGTTGCTCTCCCCTCTTCCAACTCCAAGGAGAGAGAAGGGAGGTTGCTAGGGTTGATGGTTTTCACTTAGGGGAGAGACTTTACATTCAAAAGAGGGGTTGAAACCCACAAGATCCAATCCCACACAAGGCAAGATTGGATGCTAAATGTGTTTCAAGGGTTAAGAAAGCAAGGCTACCCTCTTTTGTAAAGAATGTTGATAGAAAGAATTAAGCTAGGAATGCATAGAAAGTGACAAAGATTCGCATATAAACTGAGATAGGGATATAGTATGAAGCTGCGGACCTGGAATTAGTAGTAAAATGTCGATACGGCGCTGTCCTGCAAATTTGAGCAAAAGTTGTCGGGACGATGGCGCCCGACGCCACGGTCCTCCAAAAAATCCGCGAAACGAAGGGGGATCTGTTCGTCTCTGCACAAGGATGCCAGATCTTCAATTTCAGCCGCGTACCTGCAACCTACACACAGAAAAGCGAAGACGATTGGGGGGTTAGGGATTAGGGGTTTGCCTTTAGGTCAAACCCCGGTTTTGGAACTAACCAAGAAATGAGAAATGATGTAAATGTAAATGTATGTAATGTAAAACAAGTACTAATACCTTCTTGTAAGGATGTTTGTATCCTTATGTGCGAAGGTATAGATGTTGTTGTTTGTTGTATGTTGTAGCATGTAGTAAGTGATCTCCTCTTCAATGGTTGAATCCTTGTCTTGAATGCAACACTTAGCCTTGAATGGAGACTTAGAAGGAATACTTGAATGCTTGAATGCTTGAATGCTTGAATGTTTGAGTATAGTTTCCACGCTTTTACATATCTTCTCTTCATGCCAAATGAGAGAGAAAAATGTAGTTTATATACTTGTCAATTAGGGCTGATTAAACTGATTTTTCCCGACCTTAGGCCGACCAAGAAAGTTAATTTCCAAATTGCAAACAAAAAGACCCGAGACCCCATAGGAGACCGGGCCCAAAATAGGCCCAGGGACCAGGGCGCTGGGCGCTATGGTCCTGGGGGACCAGGGCGCTGGGCGCCCTGGTCCCACCTCCCGGGACAGCAGGGTGCAAAGGAGGTTCAGGCCAGGGTGCTAGAAAATGCAGTTTTCAGTGTCAAAAACAGGTTTCGGGGTCTCCATTCAGGTTGCGTGTTGCGTTGCCATCATGAAGACCGAAATGCAGTCGAAATTGCAAGTGTCGCAATTTTAGGACGCTACATTTAGCCCCCACTTTAGCGGGAGTATGTATGCTCATACTTCCGGTAAAGTACAAGGAAACAACATTGAAAGACTTTCACCACGTCAAGGAGGCAAGATACACCAAGCCCCCAGTGGACTAAGGATCTTACGACTTCGATTGACAAAGTAAAAGGGAAGATCACGAGGGAGAACCATGACTGTCAGTAGTAAGGTTCCCTCACTATGAGTCATGCAAAAGAAATACCAAAAATTTTCAAGGCAAAGCTAAGTTCGCCAAGAAATTTTCAAGTATCTTTAAGAGATAGACAGGGTGTATGCCCCCCTACGTTAAAGCGATCGCACACGCCTCAACGGGGGTGATTGTTTTAACGTAGTGATACACATAAGAAATGAGAAGGGAAAGGAGCACGTTATCACAAAGATTTAGCCCCCAAGTGTGAGATAAACCCAAGGATAATAGACACAAAACACAAAGCACAAGGTGACTTCGCTTTCCTCGGGGTCAGTATGCTGTATGATAATTCATGTATATATATCATATGTATGTATGCATAATTGTTCTTCATTCCCCAATCAAGGAAGGTCACCTAGAAGAAGGGAACACATGTGTCTTTTGAGTCAACATGAGAGAGACCAAAAGAGATCTCAATGCTTTGCATCGTCCTCAAGTAGTCAACACTAAGGACAACAAATAGAAGAATGAGAATAACATATAGAAGAAGTAACAAAAGAGAGGAGGAGAGAATCTGCTATGCTAATGTAACTAGTCTAGCACCTCATCTACTCCCCGATCTTGTTGATCAATGTTTCGGGAAGGCAGGGAACACGCTAGAGGAAGAACATCCAACACAACAAATGGAGCTATCACAAGATCCAAACAAGGGCTATGTTCATGTTCCAAGCCACGTTGTTCTTGTCTAGGAGCTAGGATAAGTGCTTTAGAAAATTCGTTAGATAAATGGTTATCAACGTCAACAAGTTCATATTCACTATCAGAAGCAAGAGGAGTAACATGTTCATCATGAATAATATTTTCATCAAGATCATCATCAAGATTTATAAAAATAGGATCTCTAACTCGCACAGGATCAAGACCATCATGCATCTTATGTTTAGGAGATTTTGGAGAAAATGGAATAATGCTTGTTGAAGGTGTTTTTGGAGATTGCAAAGTTTGAGAAGCAGCTGCTTGAGCCCTAAGACGACGCTTTCATCGGCGTTCACGTGCAGAACGATTTCGTCTAGTCTTAGTAGGAAGTGGAGAAGATTGAGGAGGAGGAATGTTCTCATCCCTATCACTTGGGTGTTTAGGTTGTGGTCTCTTAGGCTGGATAATAGGAGAAGAAGAAGGTCTCTTCTCTCTATAGAAGGAAGGAGGAGGAACTGCTCCATATAAAGGAGGAATGTTTGGTTTAGGAAGAAGACCAAGTCCATCATGACGAGGAGGTATAGGTCTACTTTTAAAAGGTTTATTAGGCATAGACATAGTCACAGCCACGGGAATGGGTTGGGAATCTTCTTGAGGAAAGACATTAGTTTTATCTTTCAAAGGAAGAACTTCCTTCTCAAGAATGATAGGAATATCAAGTTTAGGTGTTCTAGGTTCACTTAAAGATAGGATCATATCTGTTTTCCACTTTTGATAAAATTTGAAAAGATGATCACTTCGCGGAGGAAGAGATTGGAATTGTTTAGGCCAAAAATAATCAATAGGAACGCTAGAAGTTCTTTCAGCTGGTTTAAAGAGACTATGATTGACAGTAACAACTTCACCATTATGGGGAAATTTCAAACATTTATGAATAGGAGAAGCAATAGCTTTCATGGAAGATAGCCAAGGATAGCCAAGCTTCACACGAAATTGTTCGGATGAAGGAATAATAGCAAAGTTCACATCAAGGGATTTGTTATGGACCTCAATGGGTAATGTAATAGAACCAATTGCAGGAGAAGAAAATGCATCAAATAATTTCACAATCACATCTGTTTTGTCATAGATCACTTGATTCAATTGCAAAGTAAAAAGAAATTCTTCAGCAATAACATTAACTATGCACGAAGGATCAATAAGCACTCCACGGCAAGGTGTATTCTTAACTTTTGCAACTATGTATAAAGGACCATCAGGTTCCCTAATAGTTTCACTAGAATCAAATGTGATGGAAAGTTCTTTAGGGTTTTCTTGCTCCTCTACAAAGTTAATCACATTCGGAGTCATAGACACAAGACCATCAGATGAGAGAGAGGAATCATTAGCCTCAATCGCATTAGAGGTATGAGAAGGTAATGGATCAGTAAAAATCTGAAGATTTTGGTTAGGAGGAGCTACAGATGTGTTGCCTTTATCATTCACTCCAGAAACAAAGATAGTATTATTATCAATCAAATCTTGAATTTTACCCTTTAAAGAAAAACATTTTTCAGTATCATGCCCAGGCTGACGATGAAAATGACAAAAAGATTTGTTATCAAAATAAGGTGAAGTAATCTTTGCAGGATCAATTTGCCTTACAAGAGGAAGAGTAAGCACATTTTGTTCCAATAACTTATTCATAATACTATGCAATGATTCATTCAAAGGAGTATACTTTCTTTCTTTCTTGAAAAATTTAGAAATAGGAGGCACACCTGATGCTGCATTCACATTGTTATTGATGATGTTTTCATTGAATTTGATGGAATCTTTGTTCGGTTTAAACTTTCCAAATGGTTGTTGACTGCTATCACCCTTATCACCCGGAGCCATAGGATGTGATTGTTCCATTTGACTCACAGTCAGTTGATAATTGTGAAGAGTTGCACACAACTGTTGGAAAGAAGTAAACTCAGAAAACAAAAGTTTGTCTCGAATATCTTTTTGTAAATTAGAAATAAAGATTCTTTGAATATCATTGTCAGGCACTGGAAAAGAAATTTGAGCATACAAATGCTTATATCTACCAATGAAATCAGTCACTTTTTCTTTAACACCTTGTTTACAATGCATTAAATCAATCAAAGTAACTTTAGGACTTATATTGTTTTGAAATTGTTGAATGAAAGCATTTGCAAGTTGTTCGAAAGAAGTAATAGAATAAGAAGGCAACGAGCAATACCATTGTAGGGCTTTGTCTCTTAATGTTCTAGTAAACAGTTTTGCAAGCAACCTTTGGTCATAAGCAAAATCAGTACAAATTGTTTGAAAAGTCTTAACATGTGTTAGAGGATCACCTTTACCATTATAAAGCTCCAAATGCGGGATTTCAACATGTTTAGGTGGGATAGCTCGAACAATGTCAAGAGAAAGTGGGCTCGCAACATCAAATGTGGGAACACTAAACTTAGATTGATTCATAGAGGCAATTTGTTGTTGTAAAGAAGAGACAGTTTGTGCAAGATTGTTAATGGTCGCTTCAGTCGAAGAATTCATATTAGATGTGTTAGATTGAGATGGAGGTGTTATGTTATTGAAAGAAGGTAAAGAGTAAGGTGGTGGGACTCTATGATAGTTAGTCATAGGAGATGATTGGATAGGAGGAACACTACAAGGAGGAATGGAATGGTTAAATGAATTGCCCCCTTGCGTCATGTTCATTTGCGGAGATGTAATAGGAACATTCGTTGAAGGGATGAATGAAGAAGTTGGATTAAATGAAGGAAGAGGATTAATTGAAGAAGGAGGATTGCCCCCCATGACTAGTAATCACAAGAGGAATGTCTTGTATAGAAGTAGTCATTATGTTTGATGTAAAGGTAGGTATGCTAGCAATAGAAGTTGTCAAAGGAATAGAATGATTGACTTGTGTAGGAGGTTGTGTATAACCTAAAGTTTCAGCACAACTCTTCATAGGCATCACATTCGAATCCACAATGTGTGCAATACCACGCAAAATATCAATTCCACTCTTATCACTTCGAAGCATGCGTTTTAGACCCTCAATTAAAGGAAGAGCTTGACTATCGGGATACTCATGAGACATCCATTGGTGAAAATCATCAAATTGATTATCCAATTTTGAAAGTTGTTCTACAGAAACCTCATGGAGAGCTTCTTCATCATTAGGAGGATTAGAGGAATTACCCATGTCCTCGTTAAAAAGGCTATTCAAATTAGGTTCCATCTCCTCGGTAGTTAAACCTCGGAAAGACTTAATTCTACAGCTTCGTCTAATGGGAATAGTGGAAGTAGGGCTTATTGTTGTAAAACTCATGCACTAGAAAGAGAGAGAAGATTTTGAATTTAGAGGTAGCAATTTTCAGTGAAATCAGCCAATTTTCCAGATTTAAGCTGTTAAATGCAATCACGACAGTCTCCCGAAATTTCAGAAAAAATGTCCGGGACCGTGGCGCTCGGAGTGCACACGGTCCTTGCAACTTTTTTCAAAATTTGCAGGGATGAAAGGTATGATGATTTTAAAGCTAATTTGAAAAAATTGAGTGATTTTACGATCTGTAGATAGGCCAAATTAAAGTTGCAATTTCAAAATTGAACCCTACCCAGATTGTCGAAAAATGCAAAATTTGAATTTTGAAAAAGAGAGGGAAACTGAAATTTTGAATTTTATGATTTTAGAGGGAATACCAAAAGCAATGCAAGTTTTGAAATTTAAAAATTGACTCAATTTCACGCAAAATTCAATTTTGAAAGCGGAAATTAAAGTTGTTGTAATTAAGCACTTAATTTCAAAAGTCACAAATTGCAAGAATTTGAATAAAGCACTGAAATTTCGAATGAATGCAAACACACTTTTCAGATTTAGGACAGTAAGAACATAATTTTGACACAAAATTTTGATTTCAATGATTTTTGAATGATTAGAAGCCCTAAACCAAGCAATCACAAGACCAACTTTGACTGTAATTTTGAAAGTGTTATAATTGATAAAATCAGCCAAAATTCTGGATTTTAGCAGAAAAATACAGTAAGATCTAGCTCCCGAAATTTCGGAAAAAATGTCGGGGACGATGGCGCTCGGTGTGCACACGGTCCTCGCAACTTTTTTCCAAATTTTCAGGGATGAAAGATATTGTGATTTTATTGCGGAATCCAAAGTTACAGCTGATTTGGAGATGTTTTGATCAGTGAAATTGTCGGACAAAGGTTGAATCAAGAGGGTTTCAAAAATTAGGGTTTTGACACTTAACCACTTAATTTTCAAAATTAAAGCACAAATATGAATTGATAATTTGTAATAGAAGGGCAGATCTGAAACAAGCATCAACAATTAAATATTTCACAAGTTCAATTACTAAAAAGAAATTTTAGGGTTTTTATGCAATTAACCTCTAAAATTTGCAAAAGATCAAACATGGAAATGTAATCAAGGAATCAATTTTCAGATCTAATCATGAATAATCAGAAAGAATGTTCACGTCGGGTTCACCAAAATGTAAAGCGGAAAATCGCGATCGAACCCTAGTTGCTCTCCCCTCTTCCAACTCCAAGGAGAGAGAAGGGAGGTTGCTAGGGTTGATGGTTTTCACTTAGGGGAGAGACTTTACATTCAAAAGAGGGGTTGAAACCCACAAGATCCAATCCCACACAAGGCAAGATTGGATGCTAAATGTGTTTCAAGGGTTAAGAAAGCAAGGCTACCCTCTTTTGTAAAGAATGTTGATAGAAAGAATTAAGCTAGGAATGCATAGAAAGTGACAAAGATTCGCTTATAAACTGAGATAGGGATATAGTATGAAGCTATGGACCTGGAATTAGCAGTAAAATGTCGATACGGCACTGTCCTGCAAATTTGAGCAAAAGTTGTCGAGACGATGGCGCCCGGCGCCACGGTCCTCCGAAAAATCCGCGAAACGAAGGGGGATCTGTTCGTCTCTGCACAAGGATGTCAGATCTTCAATTTCAGCCGCGTACCTGCAACCTACACACAGAAAAGCAAAGACAATTGGGGGGTTAGGGATTAGGGGTTTGCCTTTAGGTCAAACCCCGGTTTTGGAACTAACCAAGAAATGAGAAATGTTGTAAATGTAAATGTATGTAATGTAAAACAAGTACTAATACCTTGTTGTAAGGATGTTTGTATCCTTATGTGCGAAGGTATAGATGTTGTTGTTTGTTGTATGTTGTAGCATGTAGTAAGTGATCTCCTCTTCAATGGTTGAATCCTTGTCTTGAATGCAACACTTAGCCTTGAATGGAGACTTAGAAGGAATGCTTGAATGCTTGAATGTTTGAGTATAGTTTCCACGCTTTTACATATCTTCTCTTCATGCCAAATGAGAGAGAAAAATGTAGTTTATATCTTGTCAATTAGGGCTGATTAAATTGATTTTTCCCGACCTTAGGCCAACCAGGAAAGTTAATTTCCAAATTGCAAACAAAAAGACCCGAGACCCCATAGGAGACCGGGCCCAAAATAGGCCCAGGGACCAGGGCGCTGGGCGCTCTGGTCCCACCTCCCGGGACAGCAGGGTGCAAAGGAGGTTCAGGCCAGGGTGCTAGAAAATGCAGTTTTCAGTGTCAAAAACAGGTTTCGGGGTCTCCATTCAGGTTGCGTGTTGCGTTGCCATCGTGAAGACCGAAATGCAGTCGAAATTGCAAGTGTCGCAATTTTAGGACGCTGCAGGATGGTAAGGTAATGAAGAAGATAACATAATGAAAACAAACCTTTCTTTGGAGGAAAGCCCCTGGTTACAAGAAGATACGAGATAAACGGTTGCCATTGGTATAAGATATGTCGGTATGGTTAGCAAGATGTGCCATGCTAGATAGTCATACAATAGGGTGTGATATGTCAGTATGGATGACCATACAATAGGGTGAGATAATTGCCAGCATGGGTAGCAATGTGGTAGATTGTCATGGGATAGGGCAGATAAAAATAGATTTGTCAGTATCGATAGCGACACACTAGATTGCCATGCGACAGGGCGAATGAATTTGGTAAGTAGTAGATTGGCCCCTACCAAGGCAAGCAAGAAATATATAGATCAAGAATGGTTTGGCCCCCATGTAGGCAATCTTTGGAAAAGATCAAGTGGTTTTTCCCCCCATCTAGGCAATCTTTGGAAAGTAAAAAGATTAAGTGGTTTGGCCCCCACCTAGGCAAACATGAAAAAGCAGTTAGCAAAGGAAACAAATGCAAGAGGAAAAAGCTAAAATGTAGATATGATGGCCCCCCCTTAGAATGATATGCATGGAAGGCATGTTATTCTAAGGAGAAGAGAAATTGTGGTACATCAACATAGCGAGATGTTTTCGTGGAATGCCACCAAGAGCAAGGAGTACATAGATATCGACAACATCAAAAAATGCAATGCAAGAGAATAGGGGGATCCAAAAATTTGGCATCAAAACCCATAGCAATGTAAAAGATATATAATATCATTATGAGATGGGTGCATCATCATAGCACAAAAGGTCTTGGATCTAAAGAAGAGCACATGAAGACAAAGATAAAATAAAATTTTGGGTCGACATGGAAGAAGGAAAAAGGATGCCCCCTAACACTTGGCATCATTCTCGAATGTCGAAAAGTAAGATACAACAGATAGGAGAAGTAGATAGACAAATAGAGGGATGTGTAAAACAGAAAATCCCATGTATCTGAGCTCCTACGGAGTAACTTGGGTCTTGCAAGAGAGAACAACAGATAAAGACAGTCAACCTCCTGTATCCAAGTACCTACGAAGTAACTAGAGTCCTGTGGGAGGGAACAAACAGATAAAGAAAGCACGGGGGAACACATACATATGCAAATAGATGGAGATAAAAAGATAAAAAGTTAAAAGTAATCCCATAGAAGAGCTTCATCCTCCCAATCTAGGTCATAAAGAGAAAGTGGGAGATCTCGAAGAGGGACAACAGCTAGACCGACACCATGCACCTCACTCATAGCAAGAGCGAGTGATGAAGCCTCTTTAATGTCAGCATCTGCAAGCTCGGAGGAGGTGAGTGTCAATGATCATGTAAAGATCAAAGACAAGGCCGAAATCTCCTCCAACGAGTCGAACATGCAAGCCTTCATGGAGGAAGTGAGTGACTCACTCAGAGAAGATGAAATGAAAACAGGATTGTCAACCTTTGGAAGAGGGGCAGTGAAAAACTCAAGAGAAAGTGGGGCCCTCTTGAACACATAAGCAGAAACAAATAAACCAGCAGGCACTGAAATAGGCAAAGGAAGGGGTGAAGAACATACTTGCGATGATTTGCAGCGTCGAAACTTCGAGACAGGGCCCTGCTTGAACCTGCATTTATACGGGACAAGAGTGTCAGGTCTCTTATCGACCGTAGAAAGCTAAAGGACCCCGAGAAAGCTCAGATGTTGAAGCGGAGGCAGAACAGGTGGAGCAGATAGAGTTTCATTAGACACCACCTACGTGTGCGACATGTTGAGAGGTTGGGACAAAGGAGGCATGTCCAGCAAAGATGTGATAAGATGAGGCTCCAAGGAAGGAGCAATGAAGACTTGCACCCTCTTAGGGGGAGGTTGATCGAAAGCCCCTGAAGTAGCAGGGAGAGAGACCGAAACAGATGCAGAGATGGGAGAAACCGAAGGGATAGGCTCTGAAATAGTAGCACTGGGTGTCAGGGCCACACTAGCGGACTACAAGGTAGTGTCATGCTCTCGAGCTCGGGTCGGTCGAAAGCGTTTACGCTCACACACACGTTGGTTTCGATATAGGTGGGGACCATCAACTGAAGCATGAGAGGACTTGAGAGCATCATGTTCCATAGGAGAGGGCTCTGAAACTGTGTCAAGTAAAGGAGAAGGCCCAACTGATGAAACAAGAGGTGCATCCTGGACAGGCACCACATTCTTAGCAAATGGCACCCTACCTCACTTCGCTCGAGGAGAGGTTCGAGGAACAAAGGGTGCCCACATGGGATGTGACGAAGGAGAAAGCAGATATGATGGAACATGAGAAAAGTGTTTCCCTTTCTCGTAGTGAGATGGATGAGGGATGTCATCCATGATCGAGCATTCGAAGGGAGGGCGGGTCGCGGACTTCAACAGCATGGGTGCCTTTCCCTTAGTTGTGCTAGGTGCAGTCTCAGGAACAACATACACTGTTGGAGGCTGTGTGGTCCTAGGCGGATAGGGAGGTCTATTTGTGGGAGTGAGCTTAGCCTCCACCCTTGATGATGAGGGGACATGAGGCACTACCCGTTCCAAGACCAGAATCGATGGAGAAAGGGTCGATGTAGGAGGTGGCAATGAAACACTAGACTACTCAAATTTAGGGGCCAACTCCCACGTCTTATATTGATAATATGCATGAAATAATAGGTCACCATAGGGAATAATGGGCCCCACCAGAGCAGGCCAGAAATGAACTAATGAAAATCCCCATGGGCAATTAGGGGTTGATAGCTATTGTCTTGGATGATATGCACCATGCGCTCGTGGGGGAATTTAAGACATTTGTGGACCACACAGGGGACCACCTCCATGGAAATCAACCAAGGAATCCCAAGATTAACTCGAAAGAAGTCCGAATCAGAGATGATCACGAATACAGAGGATACCGCCTTAGGACCTACGAGGACCATCAGGGTGATATTGCCTAAGGGGCGAATGGAAAACCCATCAGGCATTCTCAAGATGGTACAACACTCATCATAAACTGACCTATGCCAACCGTTTACAAAGAGAGTCTCCTATGTGATGACGTCGACTTTGCACATTTGGTCAACCATCACACATGTGACAGTTTGACCATTCAGCTTGGCAGGGACATAAAGGGGAGCAGGTTCCCCCTAGTACAAGGCACCCAGAGGGGTAAATGATATGACAAATCAGATACCTTCCCCTTATGGGTCATGGGTGGGTTGATGGGGGTGATGGTGACCATGTTCACATATGGACCATCATCCGAAGAAGGCTCAGATGCAGAAATGAAATTCATCGAGTGCGCAGGGAAGGGATAAATGTAAATCTACAAGTCGTTGTTGGTTTTGTCAACATACTTGTTTGATTTGTATTTCTGAGCATCCACTTTGATTGCTCCACTGTCGATGTGGTCTTGGACAACATGTCTAAGATGATAACACCGCTCAATGGCATGGCGAGGCACATGGTGATAGTGATAAAACTTCGACCCATCGAACCAGCGGGGGTAGGGTCAGCTATCAGACAGCGGGCAATTGTTAAGAATTGCATGTAGAAAATATCAATTATATGCAGATAAATATTAACATATAAATAATAACAACGAAGAGACAATATTTAACGTGGTTCACCCAATCTTAGGCTACATCCACCAAACAAAGAGTCCAATATTATTATCCAGTAAATCAAAACCGATTACACCAGCAATCCCTTGCAACTCAATACTGCTACAAAATGCTATAAAATTCTCTATAGAGAACCCCTAACCCTTAGCCTTTTTATCAAGACTTATGTCAGTTAAAAAATTAGGGTTACAACATGTCAGCCAATAGAAAAATAACACCTGTTGCCTTTATAAAATAATAAGTCTTTTTTACCTCGCAGGTCGCTGCCCCTCGACCCCGCCCTGTATCGTGACAAGGAGTGCGCAAGGGGCGATGCCCTTTGACCCCACCTTGGGGGTGTTGCCCCCAAACCCCCATCAAAAAATATGGAGGGAAATCACACTGATAGAAGTAGGAAAAATTTAACCTCCAAGTTTGATTAGGCTCCATATAACAATAGTATGAGGTTGTCTTTCAACAACCGCTACATTATGCTCAGGTAGGAGTCATTCAGCTTTGTGAAGACTCTATTTTGTTGTGGTCCTGGTGCAGCTATCATCAGAGGAATAGCTGCAACATTAGCGATGACTTTATTCTTTTGGGACCCATCTGTGGGCGTGCCTACAAAGGACCCACTATGAGGGTTCGAAGAGGTATCTCTGAACTACGACATTGTACTGGTAGTCAACGAGAGTAGAGCACATGTTTGTAAAATTTTGATAGAGGTTAAGGGACAACTTCTCCCTCAATGTCAGTTGTAGATTGCCGATAAACATCCCTTGCAAATCACTATCTGGTAGGGAAAAGGGGATCTTAGTGGAGATAGCTTTAAACCTTGAAATGAAATCAATGATCTTCTCATTGGGCTTCTATTCAAAATGAACAAGGTTAGCGATAGTGACCTTGTTGCCAATGTTAGTATGAAACCGCTTGAGGAAAAGGTCCATAAAATGATCAAAGTTACAAATAGAATGGTCAAGTAAGGAGTTATACCATTCTAATGTTGTCTCCTTGAGGGAACGCAGGAACAACTTTAGCAGAATGAAGTCCAAACTATGGTAATCACTACACATAATCATGAAGGAATCTATATGCACGTTTGGGTCCCCATCACCATTGAATCTATCAAAATTTAAAGACCCAACGACAATCGAAAGGATAGTATTCAGGATGGTAATATCTAAAGGACTCTTCCTGTAGTATGCAGGCAAGGATGACTAAGCATAAGCTAGGTTAGTGAGATGCAACTGCAACTGACCCATGTTCTACAGAATGGTGTTCAAAACATGATTAGGAGGTGGAAGAGGTGGAGGTGCACTACCACCTCCACTAGATCCTCCAAGAGAAATAGAGATACCTACAGATGTAGTGCCAGTGCTAATCATCAAAATTTGAGTAGCGATAGAGGCAAAGGTCAAACTACTAGCCATGTCTGTGTAGCCCAAGGGAGTGAGTCAAGCACTAACACTAGGTATGGTGGAGTCCACCATGTGTGCGCTCAACCCTAGAATGCCAACACCAACCTGGGAACTGAAGGCATCATATTGATTGTCCACAGGAAGTGCATCTGCCAAGGGCACATAGTTCTTAACAATCATGGACAAGGACCTCAACATCTTCAAGCCTCTTTTGTTGGAGATCAACATGTCCCTCAAGATACTCATGACATTCCCGACCCGGGGGAGGATGTTCTCTCTATTCTGTAAAACCTCAAAGTCTCTCATATTTTGCTCCAACATATTGATCTTCTCAAAGTCTACAATGACTGTAAATCGTGATCGACAATAGAAGGGGAAAATGAGGTAGAACTCTTAGGAGAGTTAGGTTGCAAACTAGAAGGAGAGGGCCACCCAATCATAATAGATTTCAGACTATGAGAGGCCAAGAACTCATTGGGATCGGGGAAATGCTTTCCCTACATGGTGTTGGGTAGAGGATGACAGTAGCGATCAAGGGAGAAACTTCACCTGGACGACCTCCTCACTACGGCTCCTGTTGGAGTCTAAGTCGTAAATCTCATAGACAAGCTATACGACATTCATGACTATAGCATAGGGACACACAAAAGGTTTTGTTGGATGCTAGAGTTTTGTTTTAATTTTAAATGTAGGTGTCGAAAGAAAAGAAATACAAAAATGAAATAGATATAAATGTTTTGTTTTGTTTTTGGTTTTCTTGTTTTCTCTCTAGTTTTTTTTAAAAACTTTATGATCTTTTTAGATTTTTGAACTTTTGAAAAATTTAAAGATTAATGCAACTAGATGAAACAGAAAGTAAATGATGCAAAGACAATCCTGGTTCGTGTCGGGTTCACCAAATCGTAGGGGAGGAAATTTGTCATCTCAAGGATGATGAATTCTCAAGGACAAACTAACCCTCTGTTACCTCCTCGAACTGGCGCTAAGATGAACCAGGGGATAACAAAATTATGCAAGAAGTGTCAGACATCCGAGAGGCGTCTTTGGATAGCTCTACAGAGCCTTTGTCCTCAGGATGAGCACGCGGAGTTGGGACACCAGCGCACCACGTTGTCGTCCTGTACGAATGGAGTGCAGAACGCGGACTGAGAGTCTAAGATATACTAACAAAATTTGTAAAATGACTGGACAATGCTAAAATGACTGAAAAGCACGAATCACGAAATGGGATAAGAAAATACTAAAGGAGAAAGAAAATCTCACCAAAGGTCCATGCTCTGAAGCCTCCCGCAACTCAACATCCTCGTCGCGATGATATTCCTACACACCTACAAGAGAGGAAAATGTTGGGGATGTGTTTTGGAGTCTGCCTAAGTCAGACCCCCATTTTGGTGTTTCCACCTCCATGGACAACCCAAGAAGCCACAGGAAAAGAGAAATGATAAAGATAATAGATAGTACAATATGAGATTGGAAAGTGCAAAAAGAGAAGTTGAGTAGACTCCCATTTCATGAACAATCATTGGAGTGCTAGTGTGAGGTGTTTGAAATGCTTGAAGTTCTGCAACAATGGTGGTGTTCTCCAAAATAATCTCCAAGAGCTCAACCTACAACAAGGAATACCAAAACACCAAAAAGTATCCCCTCAAATGCCTCTAACATGAAATATAAAGGCTTGAGAAGCAATTCGGATGTTGGTGGGTGCATGCAGAGGCGTTATGATTACTTTCAGGCGCAGGTGCCCAAACGGCCACCTGCGGACTATCAAATTTGCAGGACGATAGCACGTCGCACAGATGTCTCCACGTCGCGCCTTAGTCCCTGGAGGTGATAGGTTGGTGAAGTTGGTAATACCTCGCCAGAGTGGAAAAGGATGGTCTAAGTGGACAAAAGGACAAGATGGTGGAGTCTGGCCTCCAATAGCATGGGGAAGTTGCCATTTGTTATGTTTATCGCAAAGGGGTGAGATTTTCGACACTACACTAAGAGATTTCCATAATCCATAGTATAGAGAAAAAATAGTTTATGGATTCAATTGTGTATAAGAAATTTGCATCATGCTATAACATACAGTTCCCTCCCGTGAAGGGTATTAATCAATGTTGAGAGATTTCCACAATTGAATCCAGAAAGTACTTTTTCTCCAGTTGGATAATGCTAGACAAAAAATGTGCGGTGAGATTTTAGTGCCTAAAGGTGCGTCAAGAAGCAAAGAAAATCAAACATTGTTGGCCAAGTAGCTTGCCCCTTAGTGGGGTAGGCTAAATCTTAACTTTAATGGCACGGTGAAAGGAAATTCTGCCAAGATGGGATCGATTGTATCATTTGGGATGAAAATGGGTGCCTTTTGTGGACCTTATCATGGAAGATTGGATTCACAACAAATAATGAGGTAGAGATGGAGGCATTAGATTGGGGCTTATGCCTTTGTAACAAAGAAAAAGGTTTGGAGTGAATAGATATCGAAGGTAACTCCCAGATTTGTATCAATGCAATCAAGAAGAAATAAATTTTGAATTGGAAATTAAAAGTTTGGATTTAGCAAATTTGGGAGTGCTTGGACAAGATGGAGGATTTTTCTCTCAGTCAGGCGTATAGGGAGGCTAGTGGTTTCACTAACCTTCTAGTGAATACATGAGTTGTTCAAGATGCCATAGAGGTGTCAAATTTGCTACCCATTGTCTTGGGTTGGATTGGAAAGCACTTTATCAAAGGATGGTTTGTGCAAAGGAGGCGGCTAATGCCATCATATTAACATATGGTTTGGCAGATTATCCTTTGTTTGGGGCGTCCCTCTTTAATATGATGATTGTTGGAGCTTTTGGAAGTGTTGTTTGTGGTCAAAACTTATTGGATCCCGCTTTGAACTTAGGGTTTAATATTGGCTTAGCACCACTAGATTATTCTTCCATAGTACTCTTTTGCTTGGATTGGGCTTATTGGTTTATTTTATTGATGGTTGTGATGTTGGGAAATTCCCCAGCATATCATTCGTTAGGTTTCCATGTGAACACTCTACTGAAGAGATGGATAAAAACATAGAGTATCAACTTTTTTGTGGGACAAAATGGTTTGCAAATTCAGTGTATTTTTTTTTGTTTGGAGGATTTTCTAGGCACCCCAATTTGCAATTTTTTAAAAAAATGAGGATGAGGGTTCCACCATAGATGTGATTGTCAATGTGGTTCTGGCCTCAAAATTATTAGACATCCATATTCATGATGGAGTTATTTATGAGGAGATTTTGAAAAATATTTTACAAGTGATGGGATGTCTTACTTGGAGCTCCATTTTTTCCCACCATCTAGTATCATACATGAATGAAGTAGTTATGAAAGTTGTCCTTCCTACCATCCATTTGCTTATAGTTGTAGGGTTAATAGAAAGTGTTCTCAATGTTGAAGCAGTGAATTAAAAAAATATGGTCGATCAAACTCTTTGGATTTACAGGAAAGGAAAAGAAGATAGGTTCGTTAGTTCATTTGGTGATTTCATTAGCTAGCACAAGGATCGCGTCTCCTCTTCTTCAATAGAGAGGTTGTATGAATGTGCTGAAGGAATCATGTATATCATGCATCAAATTCTGTAAGTTTTCTTCAAATTAATATAACGGGAGTTGCCCTCTTGGCAGTACCTACCTTAAAGAAATACTTGCATACATGTCAAAAAATAAATAACCAAACTAAAATGATATAAGTTTTTTATAAATAGCATAAAAACTAAACCCTTGTAATTCTATAGATTTGCCCATGGTTGAAAAGGTGTGCATCTATATCCTATTTTATCTTACTTTCCAAAAATATTAGGGTACGTTTAATAATGCTTCCTAAGCATTGACATTCAAAATGAGATTGTAAATCACAAATAGCTTATCCAAAGGTTAAAATCTAAACAAAAAAGGTGTTCCATTCAACAATATTTCCACATTTCAACACTAATTCCACATAGTAAAAATCTATTTTTCTCTTTGCAACAATTGGAGAATTTGATATCATATATCACATGTGGCAGACCTTGTCATAGGTACTAGCACCAAAAACATTCCATGTCTAACACTTTTATAAGGGTTATGGCTCCTACTCGACAACTCTAATTAGCCTATAGGATTTCCCTGCAAGAAAGATCAAGTACAAAAGTATTGGGAAAGTTGTCTTATGCCTAAATACCTACCTATGTCTGACTTCTTGCTTGCTAATGGTCAAAACAAGGTAGTTGTTAAACAATTTTTGGGTTGTTGGTAAGCAACGTATGATGTTAATACAAAGTCCTTCATGGATAATCAAATCAAACACAATCAATGGGCAAATTGTGTATGTCTTAGCTGCAATGAATGTATTTGAAAAATTGTTATAGGGTAGCTCACCAACCTCTCACTATTCGCATCTAATATCTTAATGACAAAAATATTGTATGTCCATAACTTTGCTTATTATTTTACTTTTCATTTCACATTCTTTGTAGAGATGAGGTAGTGCTACTTTGGGGTTTGATCTACGCAAGAAAAACACTAGCCAAATTAGTACGTAGGAACATACTACTTCTCCAAGCTTTCTCCAAGGACATGTTTTTTATTGTCGATAAAATTATATTATTTTATTAAAATTAAAGAAAAAGTCTGCAAAAACATATAACCAAATTCGAACCCATGTCTTTTCAAAGGGAATACGTACCCCTCGCCCCCCACCCACATCTACTATCCTGCATTTGAAATATACACATTCATACAAAAAAATTCTCCCACACAATATCATCACTACAAAAATTCACCCGCTTCAAATTTACAGTATCGACCGTAATACACAAAATATAGAGAATGTTTGATAGAATTGACAAGAAAAACCCCCCCAAATCACTACCCATGCCCTTCATTTTCCAGGCCCTCACTTGCTTGCACCATCGCTCCTTGCTGCTAGCTCCTCCTTGCACACTGTCCACTCGCCACTCCTCGCCTTCAAGTGGCACGTCCCTTGCGGTTACCATGATACTTTTCATTCTGCCAATAGTCCGCCAGCTTGAACTTGAGCTTTGTCAAGTCCATCATCTCTTGTAGCAACCCCGATTCTAGCACCAATTCCAAGTCAATGACATAGTCCCATACAACTCTCTATCCGTCCACAACCTCATGCCTCGTATTTCTACCCTCAAGAGCTCTCCACAAAATGAAAGGATGCACATGTGGAGGGTATCCTGGGACCGCCACCCAATCTTCCAAGGTCGTAACAAACTCTGGGCCCGGCTCTGCAAAAGTCGGGTCATCCAAACCCTGTCTTTGTTTTGGCCTTACACATCTCTCCAAAATCCTCTTCACCTCCTGAAAACTTGCACACTCCAACCCCCAAGCACAAAACATGGACGAGATGTTTGTTTTCGTGCAGTATTTCTAATTTACAAGAAAAAAATCATACCCAAGAACTTTACGGACCTGCAGGAGGAAGAGGGGGTCGTCCGTAGTAAATACAATTTTTAGTCTCTCCAATGTGAGTTTGACCTAAAAGGCCATTTGTTGTTTTGACGCCTTCAAGCCTAAATTCACCTCCATTCTTTGATCAAACATTCACCAAGCTTAAAAACAAGTTTTGACACCCCGCCCTATATATCAAAAGCTATGTTTGCACATTCCCCATGACATTCAAGAATGGAAATAAAGGCTAAAGTATGCAAACCTATCAGTGCTTGAATGTTGACTCACCAAAATCCTTCACTGCGCAAGTCGTCGACCTTCCTTCCTTCACCACAACTGCCAAATTGGATACAATAAATGCAGTCCTCATACGACTTCAATTCGCCTCTCTGTCATTCATCACCTTGCCACCTCAACCACCAATTTAGACAAGGAGTCGACCAACTCATTTCCCTCCTGATACACATGTGATATTTTTAAAATTTTGAAAACCTTATGACTTCTTTTTTGATAATTTGAACTATTTTATCCAATTTCCACACCTTTGCCCCCCAATTGGCAATTGCATTGATCACAATCTTAGAGTCACCTTCCAAGTGCAATTTGTCAATCTTGAGCCTCTTTTCCAAGTCCATTGCCAACAAAGCCACCTGAATTTTTGCTTCATTGTCGGTTCCAATCTCCAGTTGCTTTGACTCAACTGCAAGTATATTTCCTTCTGCATCACGCGCTACACATCCAACTCTTGAGGGACCAAGGTTCCCTTTCAAGGCTCCATCAAAATTCACCTCCACCCACCCTAGGTTCGGCTTATTCCATTGCACTCCCTCTCTACCCCTCCTAGGATCAACCTTAGATTGCCCATTAGTAGGCATGCTCCAAGGACATGTTATGAAGGTGCTTGAGTTTAAATTTTAGTTGTCATCATTTTATGTGATTTTTGGATACAATATTTCTTATTTCTTGTTTCCAAAATCTTACGCCCCAACCATGAGAGGGTTCAATATGCTTTGCTCATTATGTTTGGGTTTATTTTGTGTGTTTCCAGTTATATAGGGTGAAGGGTTATGTGCTTCCACCTTCATGGCATTTGCTAGAAGAGTAAGAAAAAAGAGACTTGAGATTAACAATCTTATGGCATTATTTTTTTTTCCATATTTTGTTTAGTTAAAAGGATGATTTACTTAAATGTTTTTATCTTCCTCACTATTTGCAATAAAGCCCAAGTCAAGTTGGGCACAAGGCGTTGCCAGTTTGTTGGGTAAGAAATTTATACTTGTTTTATTTCCTTCTACCCCCTTTATCGCTTATTGGTTTCCCCTATTGTTGTTTTTATTTATGTCTAAACTCTCTTTTTTTCAACTTGTACTATTGCAAGACAAAAGGAGGAGATAAACAATCCCCCTATGAGAAGCATTGAAGGAAAATGATGGGATATTGTCACATGGGAACCATAGACCTAAGGTCCTAGGGTATTTATAAGATAAGATGAGCTAAAAATTAGCCTTTTGTATTCCTTTTTAAAATAAATTAAATGTTATGATTTTGATGATTTGTAATCATAACTGAAGAACAATTTAAGATTTAGAAGATAGAACAAGCTAATTCACATACAACATGACATATCATTATACCAATGAGTTTTTTTGGGATTATGTAGGTGGCCTGGTCATTTTTTGTTGTGCACTTTGATAAAATTTGCTTTTCATCTCAAAAAAATTGAACATTTTCTTTTTTAGCTTTTATTTCAATGCTTATTAAAAATGGACTAATTTTGGTGGATTGAGCAGAAAGTAGTGATGTTTATGTAATTAATTTCATAACTGCTTTTGTAGGGGTGAGCAGTGTTTCGGGCAGGAGCATTGGCATCAACTATGACCAAATCGCAAAAAACCAAAAAAATTAATCAAAATTTATGAACTCTAGATTTTGGATGAATTGAAAATTTGTAAAGGATTGTATTTTCTTTATAAAATACCAGCAAGAAATAAATTAATCAAATATTTGGAGCAATGGTAGCAACTATGGCCAAATTGCAAAAAAAAACCCAAAAAATTCATCAAAATTTATGAATTCTAAATTTCGGATGAACTAAAATGTTATAAAGGATTGTATTTTCTTTATAAAATATCTTCAAGAAATAAATTAATCAAATATTTCAGAGTCTAGATTTTCCTATCAGCAATACCCTTGCACTTGTTAACGATGCAAGTGCTAGTTCTATCATGATAGCTAGATGAGTGTTTTCAACACATACCAAACTCTCGATTTTAGCCCAAAAGTATTGAGAAAGTATAAGATAATTAGTGATCTCTAAAGAGAACCTAATGGTGCATTCAAGGTAGGCCGTAAATTTAATAAGCTTGTTCTGATCAAAAGACGGATCAGTGAGAGATTTGCACAAGGTCAAATAGTAAATGCTTGGTGATTTAAGATTTTGTTGAAATTTATGACATTTTTTCTCAAATTTGAGAATAACGAAGGTAAAGACTTTACTTAACAAAATGGGTCGTGGAGATTAGACAATTCTACTCCTTACATTCTAAAATAAATTTTCATTTTTTTTTTATTGAGAGACATTCTATAAAATTTAAATTATTTCTAATTTATAAGATAAGATGGCGAGCAAGGAAGGGCAGGGAGAGCACGATAGGTAGAAGACAGAGTGTGAAGCATAGAGGGAAGCATTCGGGAGACATTCGATGGATGATCACATTCAGGGCATAGTGAAGGGAGACGATAGGAAGGAACAAGCGAACAAACAAACTAAGAGATGAATAGAGAAGGATGAAAGGATTAATCAGGGATCAAATGGCAATAATAATCAATTCCCAGAGGAGAAGGGTGATGTCCCAAATCAGAACACCACGGAAGAAAGCAACTTGTCGGAGCAGGTTGAGATTGATCTAACAGAGGAAGCATTCGATGACAAAGGTATTTGGGAGGATCTCGCAATTATTGCCAGAATCATTGAGCCAAAGAAACCCAGACAAATCATTAATCCATGGGTAAAAGAAAATCGGGGCAATCAAACTGTGGTGAAATTCCTACCGAAAGGCTTTTTTGTGGTAATCTTCATGGAGAAAGGAATAAGGGACCAAATTTTATGTTCAAAAAATTGGTTTTTTGATAATTTACCACTCTATATTCAGCCATGGACACCCAACTTTAATCCACTGAAACTCGCAGTCTATGAAACCCCGATATGGATCAGACTGTATAATCTCCCAATCGACTATTGGGGAGACTCATGCCTTGAGAAAATTGGGAGAATGCTCGGTACCCTTTTGGAGATTGATGAAGGGATCATTGAAAAAGATTCACACATTTATGCTAGGATGAAAATTGCAGCAGTCGATCAGATTCCTACCATCATAAATGTTAGAATGGCAAATGGATTATGGAAACAGGGTATTGAAATTGAGAACGAAATTTGTGGGTGCCATAGATGTGGAAGTAAAACTCATCAAAATAAAACTTACAGAATTTTTGTGCGGAGGGCATACAATACTAAATAGAGGAAAGAAGATAAGGAGAAGGCAATTTGGTTAAGGAAAGTTAATGAACAAAGACAAAACCCTCCCGAGATAAATTCATTGCCTGATGTTGGGATGTGTCTTGATTCTAACCCTCAACCTTGTCAGATAGAATCAGAAATCAATAATGTGGAAGAAGCGGCAATACCAAGACAAATTATAATGCCAAGCTCTCAGGCCGTAAACATTGTTGAGGATTGCACAAGCGATACTGACGGTAGTAATTCAGACCAGGAGGATGAAGATGATGACTTGGATAGACTAGACCCCAGATGCATTAGTCAATCAACCAATACCCTCTTGGGTAGAGCAAAAGGGGTCAAAGGCAGGAAAAGTCACAAACAGATCAGAGAAGAAAAAGCATCAGAGAAAGGTATTGTTAGTGTTCTGGAATACATGAGGAATTCCAAGGGAAGCTACCCCTCCCTTGGGCAGAGATGAGAATCACATCTTGGAATGTCAGGGGTTTAACAACCCTTGACAAAAGGCGCTTGGTCAAAAGATCTTTTATCAAGCTTGAGTCTGAAATGATCTTGCTTCAGGAAACTAAATTGAATGGTCATAAGGTGGCTGAATTCTTAAAATTATGCAATAAATGGGAAGGACTTTTTCAGGATTCCAGAGATTCTGTTGGAGGTCTTGGGATTCTTTGGAACCCAAAGGTTTTTGAGGTGATCCCAATAGAGTCAAATGAGTTTTCAATGGCGTGCAATATCTTGTACAAACCAGGAGGTTTTGGCTTTCCTTTGTTCAACATATATGGGTCGATTAAGACATATGAAAAGTTAAGAGTATGGACAGAGATATATGAGCAATTGCAGCTATTAGAGATGCATAAAGTAGTCATGGCTAGGGACTTCAATGCAATTCTAGACATCGATGATAAGGAAGGAGGGTTGAGGAAGAGCACTAGAGTAATGGAAGACTTCAGAGAGTTCTTTTCGAACTATCAAGTGGTGGATGTTATACCGAAGAATGGTAAGTTCACCTGGACCAATAGAAGGCTTAACTTTTCAAAATTTCTGAGAGATTAGATCGCTTTTTTGTGGGGGAATGGTGGATGAATGGTAACTTTTCCATTGACACAAAAATCATTCTGCAAGCTGGGTCAGATCATCTCTCGATTACTTTGTCAATTAACCATGAGGCTCAAAAGAACATAAATTATTTCAAATTTCAGAGTGTGTGGTGGAGGGACCCTAAATTCATTGATTTACTCAATTCATGGTGGTTGGAATGCAACTCTTTTTTGGGCTCCCCAAGCTTCTATTTTGTAAAGAGAATTCAATATATCAAAAACAACATTAAAATCTAGAACAAATCCTCATTCAAGAATATATTTTCTGAAAAAATTCGAATAGAGGAAGAATTGGAAGAAATCAACAATTGAGTCATGCTAGTAGGGATGGTCAGGGAAGACTATTTGAAAGAAAAACTCCTGAAGGAACAGTATGTGGAAATGCTAAACAGAGAAGAAGTATATTGGCGAGATAAATCGAGAGCTTTGTGGGTTGCTGAGGGAGATCGTAACACAAAAAAATTTCATGCAACTTCAAAAGTTTGAAGAAACAAAAATAAAATTACCACTATCTTGGATGGTGGAGGTATCTTGAGAAGCACGGAGGCTAAGATAGAACATGTGGCACTCGATCATTTTGTTAGCTTATTGGGCAATTTATGTCTGGCAGGAGATATGTCGGATAACAGGCTTCCTGAACTTATGCACAAGTTGGTAAGTATGGAGGAGGCTAAAATGCTCTTTGAACCATACTCCCTAGAAGAAGTCAAAAGGGCCACTTTCAAGATTCATCCTCACAAGGCGCCAGGCCCGGACGGTATGACAGCTGAGTTTTATCAGAAGTGTTAGGAGTTTTTGGGAAATGATATCTGGTTGGTTGTAGAAGAATTTAGGAAAAAAGGGAAGTTTGTAAGAGAGATGAATAATACATTCATTGCTCTAATTCCCAAAAAACAAGATTCCACAACAATGCACGACCTGAGACCCATATCGCTATGCAATACCATATACAAAATCATCTTGAAAGCAATGGCCAACAGATTAAAAAAGCTCTTACCTCACCTCATCTCAGAAAATCAGAATGGGTTTACCCCCAGGAGAGAGTTAGCAGATAGCATTATTTTAGTTTCTGAAGTCATGCACTTCATACATAAAGAGAAATAAAAAGGTATGATCAGTAAGCTTGATGTTGCAAAAGCGTATGATAAGGTAGTTTGGCAATTCTTGATTAAGGTTCTAAAATGTTATGGTTTTCCAAAGGAATGGTTAGATTGTGTCAGTTTTTGCATCTCCACTGTGAGTTTTTCTGTGCTAGTGAATGGTGTGGTGTGCAAATTCTTTAAAGCCACCAATGGATTGAGGCAAGGGGATCCTTATCCCCGGCCCTCTTCATTCTCATAGCAAAAGTCCTAAGCAATTTAATCAAAGCCAAGCAATCTAGCAGTCAGTGGAGAGGTATACAAGTTCACAGATTGATTGAGCCCATTACCCATTCTCAATTTGTGGATGACACTATCTTGGTTGGCGAAGCAACAATGAAAGAAGCCAAAGGAATTAGAGAAGTATTGGATGAATATTCGAAGATGTCGGGCCAGGTAATGAATTTGGAGAAATCACAGGTTTTCTTCTTTAACACAGAAATATTGCAACATAACCGTATTACACAATTGCTTGGCTTAAAAATTGTTGATCTGCCCCTGAAATATCTTGGGATCAAAATTAACATGGGCTGTAGGAAATCACACATTTGGGAGGATGTACTCAACTCTTGCAAGAATAAGTCAGAGCAATGGAAGAATAAATGGCTTACACAAGCTGGAAGGCTTTTAATGATTAGATCTGTGTTATCAGCAGTTCCAATCTATAGCATGCAATGCTTTCAAATGCCCAGCTTGGTAGGAGCGAAGCTAGATGGGTTTCTAAAAAAGTTTGTTTGGGACGGGGCCAAGGAGCATAGGAAAATACCTCTGATTAACTAGGAAACAATGTGCATGCAGAAAGAGGATGGAGGTGTAGGGCTGCGGAAAATGAGTATGCAGAACCTGGCACTTGGTGCAAAGCTGTCATGGAAAATGTTCAAAAGCCCCAATAAATTATGGTGCAGGATCTTTCAGAAAAAGTATCTAGACACAGATGATTCTGACCGAATCTTCACAATTGCAGATGCAGACAAGGGTTCTCCCACTTGGAATTTCCTATGGGACAATAGGGGTATATTAACAAATCACATTTCATGGAAGATTGGCAATGGTAATAGGGCCAAGTTTTGGCGGGACTCATGGGATGGGGAGTTGCCGCTTTCAGAATGCTTCGAAGATCAGGATTGGGTCAACACCATCGAATCCACTATTGGCACGCAAGTCGCCACCTATTTTGAGAGTACTGAGACTCATGGTATGAGGACTTGGAAATTGGTAAATATAGGTAGTTTGCAATTGTGTCAAAAACTCAAAGAATTACTTAACAGCAGAGCAATATTAGCATCAAATGAAGAAGACTGCTTATTCTGGTGTGTAGCGAAGTCAGGGGAGTACAATGTTAGGCTAGGGTACGAAATCCAAAGGCATAAGATCCTTAATTCGGACTAGCCCAGTAAGTTGTGTTGGAATAAATGGGTACTGCCTAAAGCAGGGGCATTCCTATGGGTTGCGCTAAATGGGGGGATACTCACTGGTGATAGGCTGAAAACAATAGGTATACAAGGGCCAAGCCGGTGCGTGTTATGCAACAATGCGAAAGAAACAGCGGATCATCTACTCTTCAGTTGCAGGTTTTCCCAGAGGTGTTGGGATTGGTTCCTTGGAATGGTTAGCCTATTTACAGCTAGAAGTATGACTCTAAAAGACTTCCTATGCAACAATGGGGAAGAAATAGCGGATCATCTACTCTTTAGTTGCAGGTTTTCCCAAA
The DNA here is from genome assembly GCF_030272615.1 of Cryptomeria japonica. Lineage (NCBI taxonomy): Eukaryota > Viridiplantae > Streptophyta > Pinopsida > Cupressales > Cupressaceae > Cryptomeria > Cryptomeria japonica. Next base: position 725,597,283 of record NC_081413.1, on the reverse strand, counting down.
GGTGTTGGGATTGGTTCCTTGGAATGGTTAGCCTATTTACAGCTAGAAGTATGACTCTAAAAGACTTCCTTGTGGCATGGCCTAGATCTTGGCAGTCAAAATGGGGCATCCTATGGTTGATTGGTCCAACAATGATAGTCTGACATATCTGGAAAGAGAGAAATAAACGAATATTTAAAGAAACGGCCAAGCTAGTAGAAATAGTCATGGACAATATTAAGACAAGCATAGAAGAAGTCATTGGTGGTAAGTCGCGAAATGTCAAAAAATTCAAATTCAATGATTGGGACATGGAAATGGAAAGGAATTGTTCCTTCAAGAATGTTCTTTTCCACCATCCCAAGCAAAGAATCAACAGGAAAGAGGTCAGATGGGAGAAGCCACACAGTAATTGGGTAAAACTCAATTTTGATGGGGCAAGCAGAGGCAACCCGAGACAGGCCGGTTTTGGAGCAATCATTCTGAATGAGGAAGGAAACATGGTGAGTGGTACGTATGGTAATATTGGTTGTGCTACCAACAATGAAGAAGAAATAAGAGCCCTCGTGGCTGGACTTGTTCTTTGTAAAGAGAAAGGTTTAACCAATGTGCAGATTGAAGGAGACTCGCAGATAATTATAAATGGGGTGACTACAGGTAGGCTACTGAATTGGAAATTAGCTAAATGGCTACCTTGCATACGGTCCTTATTACAAGTAATCAAGCCATATGAAATATCAAATATACACAGGGAGGGAAATCGAGTGGCAGAATTTTTAGCAAATTTAGGAGTCAATTCACATGCTGCAGAAGTGTCAGTTGATCTCGACAAAATAAGTTCAAAGATTACGGACCTGTGTAGAAAAGACTTATCAAAGAAATGTGACGGAGTGGGATGATGATCATTTACGGTTGAAGGGCAGAGGATAGCATTATTGCACTGAGAACAGGTCATTCCCTCGATAGTTGTAGTGATGACGGTCTGATTTATAAAGAAGAAGCAGATGTGATGGAAGGGTTGATCCTTCTAGATTGTGTAATCTAGATTAGGCTGAAGAATCTTCTAGAGTCTGCAAGCCTTTTTATAGATCTTTACAAAAGTCGAATGTAGTGTTAGTAAGGCGCTTAGAAGGAGTCCTTATTTTGTTAGTGCCTGAGCAGGATTGAGACTTATCCATGGCCTACTTTGGTAACATTGGATGTATGAACTGTGAAGAAACATTAGATGTGCAGTTACGCAGTTTATTTGTCACCAAGGAATATGTTTATGATGCGATCAAAGGAATCGTGGGGATCACACTGAATTTTGATCATCATTGGTGCGATGCCACGGTTTATGAAGCCGTGCTTATGCCATTGGTAGACATCATTGAGTGCAGGGAGAGAGCAGTGGAGATTTTGGGTACTTTTGTCAAGCCAGTCAATGGTAACTGCATTGCGGATGTCATCCTTAGTTTTCCAAAGAATTAATGGATTAGCATACTGAAGACTTATTTTCAGTCAAGCTACTTCTTGCCTTCGGACTCCGAAGAAGAAGAAGAAGAGAGTGAAAATGAGGAGGGCCATGATTCAGAGACCAGTGAGATAAGTCAGTCAGAGCACAGGCGTGTCGAAAGAGAAGAGTTAAAAGAACTGATGAGAACATTTGGGGAAAATGCGTGGGAGGTGTTTAGGTGCGCAGTGCAGAACGGTAACATGGCTCCGTTTCATAGGATAACCAACTCAGAAACATGGTGGTTCTTAGTTGGAGCCACTGCCAGTGTTATCAACATCGACGAATATGCTGGGGTGATCATGCAGGCCCTCAATGGGGATCAGTAGGAGGCATAACCAAGTAGGCCCTGTCTGTGTCTGTCATCCAATAGGAGGCATATCCAGTAGATAGATGTATCCACTGCAGACAACAATTTTTTTGTATATGGACCTGCCTATAGGCAAGGTAATCTCCTGTAAAAAAAATCTTTTATGCAATACAAGGGTGCTATCCCCGTACTGATAGCTCTTATCATTAAAATAAAAAAAATAAAAAAATCATTTTTATCTTGTTTATTACTCTCCTATGGCAGATCTAGCTTTATAATATCTTGGAAGAATACCACTCGCTTAACTATCTAATAAAAATCAACAAAAATTTGGGTTATGCAGATTCAATTGATCAAGATTTATCAATAGAAACTCTCATACCTACAACCAAACCAAGGTAGCCTCGATACATAAGATCCCAAAGATATTTTACTCTGTCCATTAGTGAAGGTCGACTCAAGAACTAATCGATCCAAGAGAATTTCAATATTGGTCGCTAAAGAACCAACCCAATATAGAATGGGATGATATTTAGATGACAATGGTAATGAACAATTTGATGTCAGAGTTGTTGAACACAAAATACCACAAAGAGGGGGGTGAATCAGTGGTTTCTAAACTTTTTCCTTTTCTGATCTAACTTCAGAATATCAATTATTCACTTAACCACTAAACAGTCATACCGGTAATACAAGAAAGAAATCCAAAGATATTATTCACACACGAGTAACTCACAACACCAGATTTATGAGGAAAACCCAATATGGGAAAAACCTCGGTGAGAAAATTTGCTGGAGACTACTGCTCCAGTCCAGCCTCACAGGTAAAACACTGACTTACAAAGATTTTGGGCAAGAACCCAAGGAGCACCAACCCCTGCACCAAGCTTTAACTTGGTGATGTATATTGAAATACTATTTTAATACAATTAAGGCTTCTTGTTGCAAATGAATTCTGCAACTCTTTGATCAAATAACTCTCTACTGGTTGAGAGTCTTTTCTCCTCCGCTGAAACTCACACTGTTAGTTGTGAGATTGTTGTCTATGTTTCTCGACCTCTATTATCTTTCTCTCCCTCTCACACACAGTCTCTCAACACATTGTGTCGCACTAGGATGTTGCCTGCTCTGCCACACCTTACCAGTAGGCTCAACTGTAAGAGTATAGTACTACTGGTAGAATCCTCTCACTGGTATGCTTGCTCACTCATTCTGCAACTTTCTTAGAACTCGTTCTTAAGTTCAGTCCTTGCTCACTCTCACTTCTCTTCTATTCTCAACCTTCACAGCATCACATTCTTCTGTCTTGAGCTCTCTTTTGTTATCTCATGATTTCCTACCAGAATGGAATTCAAAAACCTGAGCGGTAAGGGTTTCCTCTTTCCAACACAATCTTCATGAGATCCAATCCCCTATCTTGGATCGATCACCTATCCTTGAAGGATGCACCTGCACATGGTTTTCCATTATCCAATGCACATTTTCTGGAAAATGGCAATCTCGAATCGGATCTTCTATCATGAAGTCAGTCAACACGTAAAGTGCTTCAGAAGTTTCCTTTTTGAGAACATCCTGAATCGAATTTCCTATGCATTGATTTAGGCGCCAACTGCTCCCTGATCTTCCTCTGTCATTCCTTCTTCCTCGAGGTGGAATCAATCAGATACAATCTCATGATTTGTGGCTCCTTCATTAATGGTGATTATCTGTTCCATCGACCCATTCGATGAGGCTTCACCAACCACATCACGCTTGCCACCTCTACTCCACATGGCGTCACAACAATCAAGACATGGCCCACCAATACACAATCGGTCTAACGAAACATATACCGGTGCAACTCTTTTGCCGGTAGAGCTTTCTTCTTCTGTTAACTAGTAGAGCACCCTATACCATTAGTACATCTTCACCTCCGATGGTGTGAGACAACTATATGTAGCGTCCTAAAATTGCGACACTTGCAATTTTGACTGCATTTGGGTCTTCACGATGGTGATGCAACACGGAACCTGAATGGAGACCCCGAAACTTGTTCATGGCATCAAAAACTGCATTTTTCAGCACCCTGGCCTGATCCTCCTTGCACCCTGTTGTCCCTGGAGGTGGGACCATGGCGCCCAACACCCTGGTCATCCAGGACCATGGCGCCCAGCGCCCTGGTCCCTGGCCCTATTTTGGGCTCAGTCTCTTATGGGGCTTCGGGTCTTTTAGTTTGCAAATTGGAAAATAATGTTTCCTGGTCGGCCTAAGGTTGGAAAAATCAGTCTTTCAACCCTAATTGGCAAGTATATAAACTACATTTCCCCTCTCAGAAAGGGTAGATGAAAAGAGGAGGAAGGACATATGTGTGCAAGACGCGGAAGCGATATTAAAACACTCAAACATTCAAGCATTCAAGCATTCCTTCAAGCAATTGAGCATTCTAAGTCTCCATTCAAGGCTAAGTGTTGCATTCAAGACAAGGATTCAACCATTGAAGAAGAGATCACATACAACATACAACATACAACATACAACAACAATTACACCTTCGCATGTAAGAATACAAACATTCTTACAACAAGGTATTGGTACTTTATTACATTACAATCATTTACATTTACAACATTTCTCATTTCTTGGTTAATTCCAAAACCGGGGTTTGACCTAAGGGAAAACCCCTAATCCCTAACCCCCCAATCGTCCTCGCTTTTCTGTGTGTAGGTTGCAGGTACGCGGCTGTAATTGAAGATCTAGAATCCTTGTGCAGAGACGAACAGATCCCCCTTCATTTCGCGGATTTTTCGGAGGACCGTGTGCACGCCGGGCGCCATCGTCCCGTCAACTTTTGCTCAAATTTGCAGGACAGTGTCGTCTCGGTATTTTACTGCTAATTCCAGGTCCGCAGCTTCATCCTATATTCCTATCTCTGTTTATAAGAGAATCTTTCTCACTTTTCATGCATTCCTAGCTTAATCTTTCTATCTACATTATTTACAAAAGAGCGTAGCCTTGCTGTCTTAACCCTTGAAACTCATTTAGAATCCAATCTTGCATTGTGTGGGATTGGATCTCGTGGGTTTCAAACCCCTCTTTTGAATGTAAAGTCTCCCCTAAGTGAAAACCGTCAACCCTAGTGACCTCCTTTCTCTCTCCTTGGAGTGGTGGGGGGAACACTTAGGGTTCGATCGCGATTTTCCACTTTACATTTTGGTGAACCCGACGTGAACATCCTTTCTGATTATTCATGGTTAGGTCTGAAAATTGGATGCCTTGATTACATTTCCATGTTTGATCTTTTGCAAATTTAAGAGGTTAGTTGCATGAAAACCCTAAAATTTTCTTTTTAGTAATTAAGCTTGTGAAATGTCTAAATGTTAATGCTTGTTTCAGATCTACCCTTCTACTGCAAATTATCAATCCATATTTGTGCTTTAATTCTGAAAATTAAGTGGTTAAGTGTCAAAACCTTAATTTTTAAAACCTTCCTGATTCAACCTTTGACTAATAATTTCACTGATCAAAACATCTCCAAATCAGCTGTAACTTTGGATTCCGCAACAAAATCATAATATCTTTCATCCTTGAAAATTTGGAAAAAAGTTGCGAGGACCGTGTGCACCCCGAGCGCCATTGTCCCCGACATTTTTTCCGAAATTTTGGGAGCTAGATCTTACTATATTTTTCTGCTAAAATCCAGAATCTTGGCTGATTTTATCAATTCTAACACTTTCAAAATTAAAGTCAAAGTTGGTCTAGTGATTGCTTGGATTAAGGCTCCTAATCATTCAAAAATTATTGAAATTGAAATTTTGTGTCAAAATTATGTTCTTACTGTCCTAAATCTGAAAAGTGTGTTGGCGTTCATTCAAAATTTCAGTGCTTTATTCAAATTCTTGCAATTTTTGACTTTTGAAATTAAGTGTTTAATTGCAACAACTTTGATTTCCGCTTTCAAAATTGAATTTTGCGTGAAATTGAGTCAACTTTTAAAATTCAAAACTTGCATTGCTCTTAGTATTCCCTCTAAAATCATAAAATTCAAAATTTCAGTTTCCCTCTCTTTTTCAAAATTCAAATTTTGCATTTTTCAACAATCTGGGTAGGGTTCAATTTTGAGATTGCAACTTTAATTTGGCCTTTCTACGGATCATAAAATCACTCAATTTTTTCAGATTATCTTTAAAATCATCATAACTTTCATCCCTGAAAATTTCGAAAAAAGTTGTGAGGACCGTGTGCACTCCGTTCGCCACGGTCCCTGATATTTTTTTTGAAATTTCGGGAGATTGTCGTGATTGCATTTAACAGCTTAAATCTAGGAGATTGGCTGATTTTATTGAAATTTGCTACCTCTAAATTCAAAATCTTCTCTCCCTCTCTAGTGCATGAGTTTTACAACAATAAGCCCTACTTACACTATCCCCGTTAGACGAAGCTGTAGAATTAAGTCTTTCCAAGGTTTAATTACTGAGGAGATGGAACCTAATTTGAATAGCCTTTTAAACGAGGACACGGGTAATTCCTCTAATCCTCCTAATGATGAAGAAGCTCTCCATGAGGTTTCTATAGAACAACTTTCGAAATTGGATAACCAATTTGATGATTTTCAGCAATGGATGTCTCAAGAGTATCCCGATAGTCAAGCTCTTTCATTAATTGAGGGTCTAAAACGTATGGTTCAAAGTGATAAGAATGGAATTGATATTTTGCGTGGTATTGCACACATTGTGGATTCGAATGTGATGCCTATCAAGAGTTGTGCCGGAACTTTAGGTTATACACAACCTTCCACTCAAGTCAATCATTCTATTCCGTTGACAACTTCTATTGCTAGCATACCTACCTTTACATCAAACATAATGACTACTTCTATACAAGACATTCTGCCTATGATCACCAGTCATGGGGGCAATCCTTCCTCTTCAATTAACTCTCTTCCTTCATTCATTCCTTCAATGAGTGTCCCTATTACATCTCCACAAATGAACATGACGCAAGGGGGCAATTCATTCAACCATTCCATTCCTCCTTATGGTGCTCCTCTTTTCCAATCATCTCCTATGACTAACTATCATAGTGTCTTGCCACCTTACTCTCAATCAATACCTTCTTTCAATAACATAATACCTCCATCACAATCTAACACGTCTAATATGAACTCCTCGACTGAAGCGACCATTAATAATCTTGCACAAACTGTCTCTTCTTTACAACAACAAATTGCCTCTATGAATCAATCTAAGTTTAGTATGCCCACATTTGATGTTGCGAGCCCACTTTCTCTTGACATTATTTGAGCTATCCCTCCTAAGCATGTTGAAATCCCGCATGTGGAGCTTTATAATGGTCAAGGTGATCCTCTAACACATGTTAAGACTTTTCAAACAATATGTACCGATTTTGCTTATGACCAAAGGTTGCTTGCAAAACTGTTTAGTAGGACATTAAGAGATAAAGCCCTACAATGGTATTGCTCGTTGCCCTCTTATTCTATTACTTCTTTCGAACAACTTGCAAATGCTTTTATTCAACAATTTCAAAACAATATAAGTCCTAAAGTTACTTTGATTGATTTAATGCATTGTAAACAAGGTGTTAAAGAAAAAGTGACTGATTTCATTGGTAGATATAAGCATTTGTATGCTCAAATTTCTTTTCCAGTACCTGACAATGATATTCAAAGAATCTTTATTTCTAATTTACAAAAAGATATTAGAGAAAAACTTCTGTTTTCTGAGTTTACTTCTTTCCAACAGTTGTGTGCAACTCTTCACAATTATCAACTGATTGTGAGTCAAATGGAACAAGCAAATCCTATGGCTCCGAGTGATAAGGGTGATAGTAGTCAACAACCATTTGGAAAGTTTAAACCGAACAGAGAGTCCGTTAAGTTCAATGAAAACATCATCAACAACAATGTGAATGCAGCATCAGGTGTGCCTCCTATTTCTAAGTTTTTCAAGAAAGAAAGAAAGTTTACTCCTTTGAATGAATCATTGCATAGTATTATGAATAAGTTATTGGAACAAAATGTGCTTACTCTCCCTCCTGTAAAGCAAATAGATCCTGCAAAGATTAATTCACCCTATTTTGATAACAAATCTTTTTGTCAATTTCATCGTCAACCTGGGCATGATACTGAAAAATGTTTTGCTTTAAAGGGTAAAATTCAAGATTTGATTGATAATAATACTATCTCTGTTTCAGGAGTGAATGATAAAGGCAATACATCTGTAGCTCCTCCTAACCAAAATCTTAAGATTTTTACTGATCCATTACCTTCTCATACCTCTAATGTGATTGAGACTAATGGTTCCTCTTTCTCATCTGATGGTCTTGTGTCTATGACTCCGAATGTGATTAACTTTGTAGAGCAGCAAGAAAACCCTAAAGAACTTTCCATCACATTTGATTCCAGTGAAACTATCAGGGCACCTGATGGTCCTTTATACATAGTTTCAAAAGTCAAGAATACACCTTGCCGTGGAGTGCTTATTGATTCTTCTTGCATGGTTAATGTTATTACTGAAGAATTTCTCTTTACTTTGCAATTGAATCAAGTGATTTATGACAAAACAGATGTGATTGTGAAATTATTTGATGCATTTTCTTCTTCTGCAATTGGTTCTATTACATTACCTATTGAGGTCCATAACAAATCCCTTGATGTGAACTTTGCTATTATTCCTTCATCTAAACAATTTCGTGTGAAGCTAGGCTATCCTTGGCTATCTTCCATGAAAGCTATTGCTTTTCCTATTCATAAATGTTTGAAATTTTCCCATAATGGTGAAGTTGTTACTGTTAATCATAGTCTCTTTAAACTAGCCGAAAGAACTTCTAGCGTTCCTATTGATTATTTTTGGCCTAAACAATTCCAATCTCTTCCACCGCGAAGTGATCATCTTTTCAAATCTTATCAAAAGTGGAAAACAGATATGATCCTATCTCTAAGTGAACCTAGAACACCCAAACTTGATATTCCTATCGTTCTTGAGAAGGAAGTTCTTCCTTTGAAAGATAAAACTAATGTCTTTCCTCAAGAAGATTCCCAACCCATTCCTATGGATGTGACTATGTCTATGTCTAATAAACTTTCTAAAAGTAGACCTATACCTCCTCGTCATGATGGACTTGGTCTCCTTCCTAAACCAAATATTCCTCCTTTATATGGAGTAGTTCCTCCTCCTTCCTCTTATGGAGAGAAGAGACTTTCCTCTTCTCCTATTATCCAGCCTAAGAGACCATAACCTAAACACCCAAGTGATAAGGATGAGAACATTCCTCCTCCTCAATCTTCTCCACTTCCTACTAAGACTAGACGAAATCGTTCTGCACGTGAACGTCGACGAAAGCGTCGTCTTAGAGCTCAAGCAGCTGCTTCTCAAACTTTGCAATCTCCAAAAACACCTTCAACAACCATTATTCCATCTTCTCCAAAATCTCCTAAACATAAGATGCATGATGGTTTTGATCTTGTGCGAGTTAAAGATCCTATTTTTATAAATCTTGATGATGATATAGATGAAAATGTTATTCATGATGAAAATGTTACTTCTCTTGCTTCTGATAGTGAATATGAATCTGTTGATGTTGATAACCATTTATCTAACGAATTTTCTAAAGCACTTATCCTAGCTCCTAGACAAGAACAACGTGGCTTGGAACATGAACATAGCCCTTGTTTGGATCTTGTGATAGCTCCATCTGCTGTGTTGAATGTTCCTCCTCTAGCGTGTTTCCTGCCTTCCCGAAATATTGATCAGCAAGATCAGGGGGTGGATGACGTGCTAGACTAGTTTCATTAGCATAGCAGACTCTCTCCTCCTCTCTTTTGTTACTTCTTCTATGTGTTATTCTCATTCGTCTATTTGTTGTCCTTAGTGTTGTCTACTTGAGGATGATGCAAAGCATTGAGATCTCTTTTGGTCTCTCTCATGTTGACTCAAAAGACACATGTGTTCCCTTCTTCTAGGTGACCTTCCTTGATTGGGGAATGAAGAACAATTATGCATACATACATATACATGAATTATCATACAACATACTAACCCCGAGGAAAGCGAAGTCACCTCGTGCTTTGTGTTTTGTGTCTATTATCCTTGGGTTTATTTCACACTTGGGGGCTAAATCTTTGAGATAACGTGCTCCTTTCCCTTCTCATTTCTTATGTGTATCACTACCTTAAAGCAATCACCCCCGTTGAGGCGTGTGCGATCGCTTTAACGTAGGGGGGCATACACCCCGTCTATCCCTTCAGGATACTTGAAAATTTCTTGGCGAACTTAGCTTTGCCTTGAAAATTTTTGGTATTTTTCTTGCATGACTCATAGTGAGGGAACCTTACTACTGACAGTCATGGTTCTCCCTCGTGATCTTCCCTTTTACTTTGTCAATCAAAGTCGTAAGATCCTTAGTCCACTGGGGGCTTGGTGTGTCTTGCCTCCTTGACGTGGTGAAAGTATTTCAATGTTGTTTCCTTGTACTTTACCGGAAGTATAAGCGTACGCTTATACTCCCGCTAAAGTGGGGGCTAAATGTAGCGTCCTAAAATTGCAACACTTGCAATTTCAACTGCATTTGGGTCTTCACGATGGTGATGCAACACGGACCCTGAATGGAGACCCCAAAACTTGTTCATGGCATCAAAAACTGCATTTTTCAGCACCCTGGCCTGATCCTCCTTGCACCCTGTTGTCCCTGGAGGTGGGACCATGGCGCGCAACACCCTGGTCATCCAGGACCATGGCGCCCAGCGCCCTGGTCCCTGGCCCTATTTTGGGCCTGGTCTCTTATGGGGATTCGGGTCTTTTAGTTTGCAAATTGGAAAATAATGTTTCCTGGTCGGCCTAAGGTCGGAAAAATCAGTCTTTCAACCCTAATTGGCAAGTATATAAACTACATTTCCCCTCTCAGAAAGGGTAGATGAAAAGAGGAGGAAGGACATATGTGTGCAAGATGCGGAAGCGATATTAAAACACTCAAACATTCAAGCATTCAAGCATTCCTTCAATCAATTGAGCATTCTAAGTCTCCATTCAAGGCTAAGTGTTGCATTCAAGACAAGGATTCAACCATTGAAGAGGAGATCACATACAACATACAACATACAACATACAACATACAACAACAATTACACCTTCGCATGTAAGAATACAAACATTCTTACAACAAGGTATTGGTACTTTATTACATTACAATCATTTACATTTACAACATTTCTCATTTCTTGGTTAATTCCAAAACCGAGGTTTGACCTAAGGGAAAACCCCTAATCCCTAACCCCCCAATCGTCCTCGCTTTTCTATGTGTAGGTTGCAGGTACGCGGCTGTAATTGAAGATCTGGAATCCTTGTGCAGAGACAGACAGATCCCCCTTCGTTTCGTGGATTTTTCGAAGGACCGTGTGCACGCCGGGCGCCATCGTCCCGTCAACTTTCGCTCAAATTTGCAGGACAGCGTCATCTCGACATTTTACTACTAATTCCAGGTCCGCAGCTTCATCCTATATTCCTATCTCTGTTTATAAGCGAATCTTTCTCACTTTTCATGCATTCCTAGCTTAATCTTTCTATCTACATTCTTTACCAAAGAGGGTAGCCTTGTTGTCTTAACCCTTGAAACTCATTTAGAATCCAATCTTGCATTGTGTGGGATTGGATCTTGTGGGTTTCAAACCCCTCTTTTGAATGTAAAGTCTCCCCTAAGTGAAAACCGTCAACCCTAGTGACCTCCTTTCTCTCTCCTTGGAGTGGTGGGGGGAACACTTAGGGTTCGATCGCGATTTTCCACTTTACACTATAATATTCTGCCTCTTCATCATAAATAAGCAACCATCCTTCAGACTGGTTTGTACTTTACTAGTAGACCTTCATTCTTTATGCTCACCCTTATGTGAATCTCCATCATGCCGGTTGACATCAATGACAACTTAGTGCCAAAATGCCAACAATCTCCCCCTTTGGCAGTGATGTCAACTTCTCATGACTCACTTCATACCGATACATTTCTCCCCCTTTGACACAATGACAAAGGGTACTATACACTCCCACTTTGATTCATCCTAGGCTCCCCCTTTGACCACTATCAGCTCCCCCTGAGCTACATAAAACCTGCCTAGGCAGATGACACAACTCCTAACTTGTGTCAGAGGTACTCAAAAGTGCTTACCGATAATGGTTTGGTGAAAATGTCGGCTACTTGTTCACCAGTAGGAACATAATCCATCCTTACCTCTTGTCCTTCAACCTTCTCTCTGAGAAAGTGATACTTGATAGCAATGTGCTTTATTCAAATGAATGAATGGATTCTTTGCTATGTTGATTGCACTTGAATTATCACACTGGATGAGAATAGGATCAGTGATGTCCACTTGTATATCTTTGAGAGTCTGTTTCATCCAAAGCACCTGAGAGCAACATGTAGTAGCAGTAATGTACTCAATTTCAGTAGTAGATAGAGAGACATAATCCTGCTTCTTGCTATGCCAAGAGACCAACCAGTCACCAAGAAAGAATGCACCACCACTTGTGCTCTTTCTATCATCAATGCATCTTGCCCAATCAGCATCAACGTATGCTTCCAAGATAAAATCTTCTTGTTTAGGATACCACAAACCATAGCTAAGTGTTCCCTATAGATACCTAAAAATTCTGCTAACAACATTCAAGTGTGACTCTGCTTTGGTGCAGCTTGGAATCTGGCCACCATGCATACTGCCTGAACTATATCTGGTCTTGAAGTGGTCATAAACAATAGACTGCCTATCATGGATTTGTACAAAGTCTGTTCCACCACTGGTGATTCATCATTCTTGCTTAATTTGTTGTCGGTCACCATGGGGGTACTTACCGGTTTACAACATTCCAGTTCGAATTTCTTCAACATCTCCTTTGCATACTTGATTTGAGAGATAAAGATTCCTTTATCTTGTTGTAATATTTGCAAACCAAGGAAGTAAATCAATTCACCAAGCATTGACATCTCAAATTCTGACTGCATCTGATCAGCAAACTCTTTATAGAGGGTATCCTTGTTGCCTCCAAAGCTTATGTCATCTACATACAGAACCACAATAATCATGTGATTCCCATCTTTCTTTATGTACAAATTGTTGTCAGCACTTCCCTTTTTGAATCCCTGCTCCTTCAGATACTGATCTAACCTTGAGTACCATGCTCTAGGAGCTTGCTTTAGACCAGACAAAGCCTTCTTTAACCGACACACAAATGTCTCATCATCATCATCATGTAGCAGAAACCCTTCTGGTTGCTCCATGTATACTTCTTCTTCCAAATTTCCATTTAAAAAAGCAGATTTTACATCCATTTGGTATACTTTATAACCCTTGTAGGCATAGTAAGCTAGAAACATTCTAATTGCTTCTAGTCTAGCCACCGGTGCAAATGTTTCTTCAAAGTTAATCCCCTCTACTTGAGAGTATCCTTTGCACACTAGTCTAGAATTATGCCTTACAATCTTACCTTCTTCATTCATCTTGTTTCGATAGACCCATTTTGTGCCAATGATATTCTTGTCTTCCGGTCTAGGGACTAATTCCCAAGTCTTGTTCTTCTCAATCTGGTGCAGTTCTTCTTCCATGGCATCCATCCATTCTTGCCTCTTGCTGGCCTCATTGAAAGTTTTGGGTTCAACTTCAGTCATGAGGCAAAGGTTGACTTGTTCATCATTCCGGGCAAGTCTTCTTCTAGTCTGCACACCATCACTCTTATTTCCCAAAATTTGCTCTTTCGGGTGATTCAATTGTACATATCGGTTGGGAGCCTTCTTTGATGCTACCTCTGGTTCAGTATTAGACTAAACTTCATCATGTTCATCATTGGAGTCATCATACCGGTTAGTGTGTGGTTGACATCCTTTGTGCATATCCTCATCAACTCTTACATGCACACTTTCAACGACTCTTCTTAGTCTTTTATTGTAGCATTTGTAGGCTTTGCTGTTAGATGAGTAACCAAGGAAGATTCCTTCATCATTCCTAGAGACGAAGCTTCCTAGACCATCCATATCTTTCTTGATAAAGCACTTGCTTCCAAATAATTTGAAGTATTTGACTGATGGATTTCGGTCATACCATAACTCATAAGGTGTCATTTTGTTGTTTGTTCTTAACTGAACTCAGTTCAAAGTGTATGCAACAGTATGAATAGCTTCTTTCCAATAAGTGTCTGGTAGACTAGCCTCATTTAACATGGTTCTGGCCATCTCCTTGACTATCCCGTTCTTCCTTTCTACCACACCATTTTGCTGTGGTGTTCTAGGAGCAAAGTATTGCCTTCTAATTCCATGTTTTTCACAAAAATCTTCAAATTCATTTGATGTGAACTCTCCACCCCTGTCTGATCTTAGGCATTTTAATTTGTACCCACTTTCCTTTTCCACCATCTTCCGAAAGATCTTGAATCTTTCAAATGCTTGTGATTTATCTTGCAGAAAGGTGACCCATGTCATCCTTGAGTAGTCATCAATGAAAAGCATAAAGTATCTTTCACTGGCAAGTGCTCTTGTTCGAGTTGGACCACACAGATCTGCATGCACAATTTCAAGTGGTCTTGAGGTGTTGTGCTCCTTTGTCCTGAAACTCACTTTTGTTTGCTTACCTTTTACATATTCATCACAAAATGTGTTTACCATTTTGATGATGGGTGAAATATTCCTCACACACCCCTTTTTGCTTACTACAACTAAGTTATCAAAATTTATGTGGCCTAATCTTCTGTGCCACAACCAACTTTCTTCTACTTGTCCTAACATACATTGGGACTCATAGCATTCCTTCAAATTATAAACATTTCCATCAGTTCTCTTTCCTTCTGCCACAACTTTACTGGTACTGTCTTTCTTTATCTGGCAATCGGTTGAGTTAAAGGTGAATTTGCAACCTTTGTCACACATTTGACTCACACTCAACAGATTATGCTTGAGGCCTTCCACATAATATACATCATTTACCTTCAGTTTTTCATCAATGCATAGAGTTCCTTTTCTCTTTATTTTGATGGAGGAATTGTCTCCAAATCTTATTAATCCACCATTCCAATCTTCAAGTTTAATGAATTTATTTTTGTCACCAGTCATATGGTTTGAACAACCACTATCTACCACCCATAGATTTTTCCTTTCAACATGCAAGGCAATCTGTACTATGAGACTTGATTCTACCTTTTCCTTTTCTTTCTCAACTCAAATTGGTTTGATTTCCTTTTCTGTCGAATGCTATATTTAGCTCAGGTTTAGTTAAAGGCTCTTGATCCGGATTTGCCTTCATCTGCTTGATCTTCCTATTTTTGCATAACTTTGCTATGTGTCCAAATTCTTGACAGTTATAGCATTTTACATTTTCATTTAAGGGGACGTCCTTAAAATTATTGTGAGATACCGGTTTATTCTTTCTACAATCAAAACTCTTATGTCCATATCCATTGCACTGATAGCAAACAACATTCATATCTTGCAGTGCATTAAATGGATTTCTACTTTCATAATCCATAGAGGGCTTATTTTTTAACCTACAATCAGCTATTATGTCCCCAAATTTATTACACCGATAACAGTAACCATGAAAGTTTGAAACATACTGGTTAGGTTGTTTTGGTCCTGAATGGAACTGCCTCTTTGGGGGTCTTCCCTTCATGTTGTTAAATCTGGTGAATCCTTCACGGTCAATTCTGGCATTCCTCCTTGGGTCTGAATATTGGTGCAAGAAATGTGGCCTCTGGTTCATTTCTGCATACCAATTGAGTGACAATTTCCAACAACATTCGCATATGTCTTTTTGTCGGTATCCTTGTCTACAGTGAATGTCTTCTTTCCTTCACCTTCAATTGAAGAGGTGAACATTATTTCTTTGTTGGATTTATCTTTGTGGGTTGAACTTTGACCTTCTTCAAAGCCTAAGCCACCGGTCTTTAGATTGCTTTGTTTGCTCAACATCTTATCTAAGGCCTCAGTGTTGCCTTCATACTTTCTCCTTATTTTTATTTCTTCCTTGCTTTCTTCAAGCTCCTTTATGAGCTTTATTATTTTTGCTTCCAACTCTTGATGCTCCTTTTCTTTCTTTGTCAGATCAAAGGTTGTAGCTTCACTAATCTTCTTAGTTTCTTCCAACTGCAACTTCAAGTCAGATATGACTTGACTGGACTCTTCCAGAGTCTGCTTCAAAAAATCTTGTTCATCTACTGCAACAAGCTTAACCCTCTTGAGTTCTTTTCTTGTTTTTCTCAATCCTTCAAGCGCACTGATAAGTTCGCTCTCCAAATCCACTTTAGCCTCAATATCCTCTTCTTCCTCATCTTCATTAGCTGGTCTGTCAAGTGCCATGAAAAGATTGACTTTTCTGTTGTCCTTATGGTCATTACCTTCCGATGCATTTTCATCATTTGTTGTGTCATCCTCAATGGTATATAGGTTGTTCTGGTTCCAGTAGCCTTTCCTTCCCTGCCGGTAGTCATTCCTTTCTTTGTCTTTGTCGGCAGATCTTCTGAACTCTCTTGACTCATCTCCACCAATTTCTTTGTGAGGACAATTTGTAGTGAAGTGTCCTACCTTCCCACAGTTGAAGTATTTAAGTGGTAGCTTTCCTTTGTACCGCCTGGATCCTCTTTTGAGCTTCCTAACAAAGTTTGCTACTTCTGCATCAGAGTATTCAATGGATTCTTTATGAGTAACATCTTCTTTGCCCTTTTTAGTGATGTTGAATGTTGCTTCTTTCCTTGAGGAAGTATCACCAGTTGTTCTCATCTCATAGGCTGTCAGAGAGCCAAATAGCTCATCCATTGTAAAAGTCTTCAAATCCTTGGCTTCTTCTATGGCTGACACCTTAGTATCATATTTGGGAGTGAAAGATCTAAGTATCTTCTTGACAAGAATCTCATCTGCAATCTCTTCTTTGAGTCATCTAATGGTATTCACAGTTTCATCAAATCTGTGAAGATAGTCTACAATTTTTTCATCATCTTTCATTTTGATGCTTTCAAGTTGGCCCCTTGGTGTTTGCAGATTGACTTCTTTGACTTTTGCATCTCCCTCAAACAACATCTGCAATTTGTCCCATGTCTCCTTTGCTGAAACACAGTGCATGACTTTGACAAATTCATTATCGGACAATCCACTCAAGATAGCATGTTTTCCTTTGCATTATTCTCATACTCCTTTTTTGCATCTGGATCAGAGGGAGGAGTATTAGGAACGACACACCCATTCTTGACCGACATCCATACATCAAAACCAAGAGATGAAATATAGGTCTCCATTCTTCTACTCCAGAAGGCATAGTTGGATCCATCAAACATGGGGGCTTTTGAGGAAGTGAACTCACTTCTTGCCATTGTGTTCAAAGTCCAGAATATACCCAAGGTTTTAAAGATAACCAGGAACCTATGCTCTGATACCAATTGTTGAACACAGAATACCACTGAGAGGGGGGTGAATCAGTGGTTTCTAAGCTTTTTCCTTTTTTGATCTAACTTCAGAATATCAGTTATTCACTTAACCACTAAACAATCATACCGGTAATACAAGAAAGAAAGCCAAAGAGATCATTCACACACAAGTAACTCACAACACCAGATTTACGAGGAAAACCCAATATGGGAAAAACCTCAGTGAGAAAAGCTACTGGAGACTACTGCTCCAATCCAGCCTCACAGGTGAAACACTCACTTACAAAGATTTTGGGCACCAACCCAAGGAGCACCAACCCTTGCACAAGGCTTTAACTTGGCGATGTATATTGAAATGCTATTTGAATACAATTAAGGTTTCTTGTTGCAAATGAATTCTGCAACTCTTTGATCAAATAACTCTCTACCGGTTGACAGTCTTTTCTCCTCCGCTGAAACTCACACTGTCGGTTGTGAGATTGTTGTCCATGTTTCTCGACCTCTGTTATCTTTCTCTCCCTCTCACACACGGTCTCTCAACACACTGTGTCATACTAGGATGTTGCCTGCTCTGCCACAGCTTACTGGTAGGCTCAACTGTAAGACTATAGTACTACCGGTAGAATCCTTTCACCGGTATGCTTGCTCACTCACACTGCAACTTTCTTAGAACTCCTTCTTAAGTTCACTCCTTGCTCACTCTCACTTCTCTTCTATGCTCAACCTTCACAGCATCACATTCTTCTGTCTTGAGCTCTCTTTTGTTATCTCATGATTTCCCGCCAGAACGCAATTCAAAAACCTGAGCAGTATGGGTTTCCTCTTTCCAACACAATCTTCATGAGATCCAATCCCCCTATCTTGGATCGATCACCTATCCTTGAAGGATGCACCTGCACACGGTTTTCCATTATCTAATGCACGTTTTCTGGAAAATGGCAATCTCGAATCAGATCTTTTGTCATGAAGTCAGTCAACACGTAAAGGCTTCAGAAGTTTCCTTTTTGAGAACATCCTGAATCGGATTTCCTATGCATTGATTCAGGTGCCAACTACTTCTTGATCTTCCTCTGTCATTCCTTCTTCCTCGAGCCGCAATCAATTAGATACAATCCCGTGATTTGTGGCTCCTTCATTAATGGCGATTATCTGTTCCATCGATCTTGTCGATGAGGCTTCACCAACTACAACACGCTTTCCACCTCTGCTCCACATGGCGTCACAACGATCAAGACATGGCCCACCAACACACAATCGATTCGATGAAACACATACCGGTGCAACTCTTTTGCTGTTAGAGCTTTCTTCTTTTGTTAACCGATAGAGCACCCTATACCAGTAGTACATCTTCACCTTCGGTGGTGTGAGACAATTTTAATATTTTGCCTCTTCATCATAAACAAGCAACCATCCTTCAAACCAGTTTGTACTTCACCAGTAGGCCTTCATTCTTTATGCTCACCCTTATGTGAATCTCCATCATGCCGGTTGACATCAATGACAACTTAGTGCCAAAATGCCAACAAGAGTCATTTGGAGAAACACTGCATTAGGAAGTCCACGCCAAGAGAGTTCCAATATTGGTTGCTAGAGAACAACCCAATATCGAAGGGGGTAATGTTCAGATAGCAAGGTAATGAATGACAAAGCTATTGGAAAGATAGATAGTTTTATTGAAAGCACCATTGTAACTTGATCATCCCTTTTTCCCTAGCCCTCAACTATGTAATAAGCAAAGATAGAAGATGAGCATCTTCTCAAAGATGCAAGATGAGGATTTAAAAGATCGACAAAGTTTGAAAAATGAAATGGATTGTGAGATGCGAGGAATTCCATATACGAGATATATAAGCCAATTGGCTTTGAAATTACTCAACAATGTTGGTTTCATGCAATAAGGCTAGGGTCCCATGGAGGGCGGCTTCCTTAAAAATAGAGCTAGGGCAGTTGAGAATTTTTAGGAAAATTTTAAACATGGCGGTCTCATGAGTTTCGTTATACAACTAGCTTAAAAATTTGAACTACTAAATTTAAGGAAGTTTGAGCACAAAAAAAGGTCAAATTAATTAAATAAATGTAATTTTCCCTTTTCATTTGATTTTGGTGGGAAATGGAATGTGCAAATTATTGACAAGTGGCAAACAAAGTTCCTAAGCTGGTGGGGCAATTTCTAGCCCCACCCTTTTTTTGCCCACTTCCTAAAAAGAAGGGGCTTCCTTTTTTTGGAGAAAGATTCCAATTAATCGTATAGAAAAAAAATTTGCCCAATAGGACCATTTCTTCCTTAGAAATAGAGCCCAAGCCCATAGGACCATTTCTTCCTTAAAAATAGAGCCCAAGCCCATCCCATGGGACCCCAGCCTAGGTCTCATGGAGGAGGCTTAAGCTCTATTTTTAAGGAAGAGGAGGTCCCATGGAAAAAACAAAAACAAATCCTGCCAAAACAATTTATAGAGAATGAAACTGAAATTTATTTAATTATTTTTTACCAGTTTCCTTAAATTTAGGAGTTTAAATTTTTAAGCTGAATTGCAATACAAAATTCATGGGGCCACCCCCAACTAGAGAGGGGGCTTCCTAAAAAATCTCAGCAGCTTCAGCTCTATTTTTTAGGAAGCCCCCTCCATGAGACCCCAGCCTTAACAAATAGAAGATAGAAGAGAATGGATGATAAGAGGTTAATTTTCTTTGAAGAATTTCTTTCTAGATCGATTAAACACCCTTAGGTATTCCAAAAAAATATATTCATCATATTATTCCACATACAAATCTAATGTAAACATGAGCAATTCAATAACAGATTTTCAATTCAATAATCTCAATTTTCACAAATTCGAAAGCATAATAACAAACCAGTACAACTACCATTTCAGAGAAAAGCAAAAGTTGAAGAAGGATAATCTTTATTAGCTACAGCACTTGTACATAAAAATAAATTCACAATTCCTGTGCAAACAGGGCAATCTGCAGGTACATCACAACCTTGGAAGAGAGCAATCTGCCTTGGTCGAACGATGAAAATCACACCAAAAACATCAAGAACATCAAGAATCAGTTGAAGGAGAAGAATCTTTCACAATTCCTGTACACAAATATCTTTCACAACTCCTGTGAGAACAGAGCAATCTGCAGGTACATCACGACCCTGGTACGTTACAATCTGCCTTGGCCGAACGATGAAATTCACACCAAGAACATCAAGCAACAGTTAAAGAAGAATAATCATTATCAGCAACAGCAAGAATTTGTACACAAAAATCTTTCTCAACTCCTGTGAAAACAGGGCAATCTGCAGGTACATCACGACCCTGGAAGATAGTGTTGATTTTAAGAGAAACACAGAACAAACGAGGAACTGAAAATTTCAGAAACAAAACAATGAAAAACATAACAATCACACACACAGAAAGAATACACCAGATTTACAGTGGTTCGCCATAAATTGGCTACATCCACTTTCAGGGGATTCTCGATATATTTTCGTATCAATCTTTTTACAGCATCCTTCACCAGTATATATGGCGAATTACATCTTCAAACAGCATAAAGCTTCATTTACATCTGCTTCCAGAAGATTCCCCAAATGCAAGACATGCACGGGAGAAGGAGACTGCGGACGCAGGAAGAATCTCATGTCTGCCAAAAATAGGCAGCGGTTACAAAACCCAGCCGTTACTGACTTAGCTTCCACCCACGGAGCCAACAGATAGCAATCTGCCTTTTTAACACCAAGAACATCAAGTAACAGTTGAAGAAGAATGATCTTTATTAACTACAGCAAGAACTTGTACACAAAAATCTTTCACAATTCCTGTGAAAACAGGGCAATCTGCAGGTACATCACGACCCTGGTAGAGTGCAATCTGCCTTGGCCGAACGATGAAATCCACACCATGATCTGCACATCCGGAGTGAAAGGGTTTTCGGCCAAAGGAAATGTCGCTTTCTCCAGGAAAGACTGTCAAACTTTAACGGTAGTAGGAAAACCAACCCCACCACTGACGGGCATTTCCGCAAGCATCTGAGCTCCCTCTGCAGTCGGCAAGCAGATCCAGTGGTGGCCTTGGACAATGGCAGCGCGTCTTCATTCGATTCCCACTACTACAGAAATTTGGAAAGCGGAAAAGGGCTTCTGTATGTCGACCAGGCGTTAATGGCGGCGCCCGTCACCCGCAGCATAGTCGACTTGTACGCTTCCAATCAGGAGCTCTTCTACCGTGATTTCTCACTCGCCATGGTCAAACTTTTCAACCTGAATGTGCTCACAGGAAAACAGGAGCAGATAAGAAAAGAGTGCTCTAAGCTTGTCAATGGCAGCGGGAGGTAAAGAAAGCCCGTCATTGGCAAATTGAAGCTGCTCTGATACAGCCTCACGCCCGCTTCCAGTCGCTCGTCGAGCAACCCATCGTCTGCCCCTGCATTGGCTTCTATGTAGCCCACCCTCTATAGTTGAAGCTTTATGTCGGCAAGCAGGGCATGTGTGTCGCCTTTCTTGAGCTCCACCTTCTTCATTGATTCAAGTTTTGAGATTAATGGCGTTTTGGAATTGGGTTGAATGCCCATGCCCATGTCCAGAATTTCTCACGCTCGCTTCCAGTCTCTCATCGAACAAGAAGAAGCACAAGTAACCTTCCGCCTCAAATTGGCTTCCATTCTTTCCTGCTTCTTGTAACCTCTGCTTCCTCAAGGAAATGGTGAGCCCACTGCTGCTTTTTCCAGGAAAGACTGTCAAAGTGGGAGAGCATTGAGAGGCATCTGAACTCCCTCGTCATTCGATTACAGAAATTTGAAGAGCGGAAACGGACTTCTGTATGTCGACTTGTTCGCTTCCAATCAGGAGCTCTTCTACCGTGATTGCTCAAACTTTTCAACCTGAACGTGCTCACAGCAAAACAGGGGCAGATAAGAAAAGAGTGCTCTAAGCTTGTGAATAGCAGCAGGAAGTCATATGAGGGGGCTCCTTTCAAAGATCCAGAAAAATCATTTCCCTTTCTTTTCTGCCTATCGATTCTTTCATGTACGATTCTGTCACGACCCTCCATGCGGCCTCTCAGCCTCCTGCTATGGCTTCCACCGCCCTATTCTTCTTTTTGCTCCTCTCTCCCTGCAACAAGAATAGAATGGGAAAAAAAAATGGTTTAGGGTTTGTACGACACACAATTCATAGATTATTTTTTCCCTCCATTTTTTGTAACGGATACATATCGGTAGTTAAGGAGTCGGGGTTAACCCAACGTCTTTGACCGTCGAGTTCCTCTATAGAATAAATAGCATATATGACTTAGGCCATCGAGTTCCCCTATAGAATAAATAGCATATATGACTTAGGTTTAGGGTTTCTATGATTGACAAAAGAGAGAGATTTTCTTTGTCCAATTTCTGTAACAGAGTTATATTTGTTTTATTTTACTAAGTTATCTTGTAGTAATATTATTTATTTGTTTGTTTTTAAAATTTGATTAAAAATATCAAAAAAAAATTATATTAAAATCTAATTATCGACATGTTTAAATAATATATAATAAGATGCATTTAATGAATATGAATATTAAAATATTAGACGAACAATATATTATAAATTAGATATTTCTTTTTTCTTTATAATCAAACTCATATATATGAGTGTGTATATTTGAAAGTGTTTATGTGCTTGTATTAAAATTTGAATACTATCTTTATGTATAGTGTTTCTTAATTTTATTTTTATTTTATATGAAGCTTCAATTGGTGAGATTTATCATCTTATAAGATATTTACAAAGAGAATATTTCATATTTTTATTGTTTAGATAGCAATGGTAATGGTCAGTAACTATAACAAATGTGGTTATTTAACTCTAGGTTAAAAGATAGATTAGTTTAATATGCTTCTAAATCTCATTGTTATGGAATTAGAATTGGATCCTCTTTGTCTATATTTTGTCTTGGATTATGCATAAAGACTAACTTTTTCCAAGTCAAATCCATAGATTTAAGTAATTTACAATTAGGGATCTAATCCTACAACTTACGAGCCGAGCTTTCACTCTATAGTTCACCAAATTATATGATATTTGTTTCACTAAAATAACTAGTGGTATCTAAGAATACCTTTAGAGGGCTTTTAGATCACTAAGGGACACATTCTCATTGGTTCAATTCTAAGAATAGATGAGTTTTACAATCATGCTAACAATTAAAGCACCACAATCTTCAAGCACACAAATGCTCTACATAATGCTGCAATATAAAATTAGATTCCTTTTAAGTGCTCCAATCGAAGTGTTTATAGTGTCCTCCTTCTTAAATGTGCATGATACTCAATATTTTTCTATTATTGCTAAATGAATATAATTGAGCATCTTTAAATAAAAGTACATAACAATAAAGCATGCAGTTGGGTGTTTAATCAACTCATAAGGCTAGTGAAATGGGTGGGCATCTATCAATTATAAATTTGAATTTTAGAATCTTAAGGGTCAAATCCACAACCAAGGGATCTATTCTACAAATTGATAGTAGTGTTTGTGTAAAAAAAAAAATTGAACATGAAGGGTGCACTAAATATGGATCATATGGGAAAGTGTGTAGAAATTGATAAGATGAAGTCAAATATATAAAAATGCACATAAATAAGGATACACAAATACTAAGGGAATGAACCCAAATTTACACCATATTGTGTTGTTTGTCGTTGGGTAAATTTATATTGAGAAATTCTTATAAATGAAAACAAAAATAAATTAAATTTGTTGAAGTTTCAAAGCTCTGATACCATGATGAATTAGAAATTGAGCTCCAATACCAAGTTGAATTTTGCAACACAACCCTACAAGATCAAACGACAAACAAAGCACCTCCAAAAATGAGAGCTACACAAAAGAATGTTATTATTACTCAAAAGCAAAGAATACAAAATTACAAGATGCATTACAATTGTACAATGAGGTGCTTATAAAAAAAGCACAAAGTTAAATTTAGGAAAACTAAAGTGCAATCATGAGGAGATAAGTATTTAGTTCAACTCTAGCTAAACTAGATGCATAAAAGCTAAACTAGGTGCACAACAAAAATAAGAACTCCAAAGTGAACTTGAGCAAAGAAGCATAACTAGTTGTAAAAATTGAAACTAATAGCTACATATGCTCTAACACCCCCCCTTAAGTGAAACTTAAGGTGAGTAGAAAAACTTTAAATGCATGAATGCAGAAGTGGATTCCAACAACAAAAGGCCTGATTAGGTACCCATGTACAAACCAATTAAGTCTCTCCAAGTAGAGAAAAGGATAAAAACCATGTGGGAAAAAATCCCTCTCCAAAAGTGAGATATGTAATGCATGAAAAATCATAAACTACTAAAAAAGAAATGAAGGACTAAGAGGCCTCCAAGAAAATGTCCCAAAAGAATAGGAACATGAAGAACATCCTCATAGCATAAAGAAGTTGCAAATAATTGTCGAATGATAATTGCTATAGTGTTGAATGAAGAACCTCCTCTAAAACTAAGATGATGATTAGGATCAAGAAGACAACAATCTGGATGAGTGCCCCCAACGACACTACTCAAACAATCAAATGGCAAACAAAGGTAAAACATCTTTCAATTGAAGATATAGATGGCACATGAATCTCCATGAGTAACTTCGACAACACTACTCAATCATGCAAGAAAAGATTGCTAGTCGAAAATATAGGTGTCAATAGTCTGAAGAACACTAATCAACTGGAGATGGAAGGTCACCTACATAAAATTGGAATGCAAGATTGAACACGTAGCTAACTTTGAAGCGAAACAAAGGAAGCATTAGCACGAACAGTAGAAACCCCCCATAATGTTTGCAAGGGAGAAGCATGACAGAGCCACTAAAAATGTGTGTCACCATCAAGTGCATGAAGGATAATTTATATGTCCTCAAGAAGGTACTTGCAACTAAAAAAGGGTCTGCAACAGATGCACACACGCATGGGACAAGAATCAATAGGATTCAATGTTGTCATGGAGAGACACTCACCGAACAAAGGTGTGATGGCAAAACAAAATGCACTACACAACCCTCGTGACACTAAATATAATACAATGCATGTACAAAATAAGGCACAACAAAATTTGCAAAATCCTCTAAAAACATACATAAGAGTGGCACTTAATCTTAGTGTGCGTACAACAAATAAGTTCTTAAAAGGGATGCTCAAAATGCCCAAATAGGGAAAAGTACTGCAAATACATGTAGGACAACCCAAGAAAAGTCATCCAATGCAAAAACAAACTTAACTAATCAGCCATGAAGTGAAATACAGAAAAGATTGAATAAAAGTTAGCAAAGGTACAAGCTAGAAAAAATAAAATTGTATTTGAATAGAGGAATCTAAGAGTTTTTAGATGATGTGTGGAAGTTGAAAAACAAAGTTCATATGTGGAAGATATGGCCTCGAAAACATGAAATTGAAGAGTGAATTTAGAGGCACGGTACAAAAAATAGTACTGAATTTGATCAAATTACTTACAAAATTAGATAGCCCTCTGAACTAGCTTTCCAACAATATCTTGTTTACCTAATTTTGACTTTGTATGATGAAGTTATGGGGAAAAAATGAACTACATGTCAATTAAGTCTTGGAAGGCTTGAAGGGTTCCCAAAAATAAAAACTTTTTGAAAATAGTAAGTTTCCAAAAATAGAAAGTTTCCAAAATTATAAACATATCAAAAATAGAAATTTTTTGAAAATAAAAACTTTTCGAATATGGAAACTTGTTGAAAATGAGAACTTTTCAAAAACATAAACTTTTTGAAAACGGAAACTTTATGAATTTTTTTTGCAAAGAATTCATCAATCTCTAATCTCGATAAATTGGCAAATGATTTAAGGGTTCTGGAGCCTCCTGAGCATGATGGTAATGTTCGTTTTTCCTGACCCTCGATGATGCTTTGATTACGGATGCCTTACACTAAACCCTTGTTATGACTTAGAGCAGATTAGCAATATGGGCTCAGTCAAAACCAACAATGATCCTATGGTAAGGGGTCTCTTGGGAAAGACTACACTACACAACGATGCAATGGTTTCTCTGTGCAAATGGGGAATCACTAGGGCTTCTGATCTAACATGAACCTCCCAGTTGAATTTTCAAGAGGTGTTGAGAAAGGATACCCCAAGTTTGATGGGGGCCCAAAAAAAGACCAGGGCCAATTTGGTGTGCTCCCCAACACCTGCAAGAATCCTTAGAAATACTATTGTAACTATTAGGAACTATAAGTCTACACGATGTTTTGGTGTAGTGGTGTTCACAACTCCAACAATGGGAAGGATTTGTCTAGCATTGGCAATGCTTCCCAATTGTGCCCTATTTGTCATTTGTCCTCACCCTTGACGTATGTTTGGATGATTTGGCCATGAACTGGGAAGAGTTTTTGCATGATTATGCCCTAATTTATAGATTCAAAAAGGTGTGGCCAAAACTATGTGATTTACATTCTTGGATTATTGAGAAGTGGAAAGCATTTATGGAGGGTGAAATTTGGATTTACCCCTTTACCAAGGGTTTCTTTATTATGGAATTTGACTCTTAGGAGGATAAAAATTTGATACTAGAGAGCGGTCCATGGATCTACCAAGGCAATTTCTTGTGTATGAAATCATGGTTTCTTGCCTTCAATCTATGCACAAAAATTTTCACCACAACCTACTTTTGGGTGCGGCTACCATATCTTCCTCTTCAATTTTGGGGACTTGACTATCATTGATCCATCGAGAATAGCTTGGGAAAATATTTGTACCTCTAAGGATACTATTGACTTCCATAACACCACCTACGCTTGAATATGCATAGAAATGGAATTATCTAAAGGTCTACTCGTTGAAATATTGTTGAAGATAGGTAGTAGGGGATGAAAGTAGTCGATGAACTATGAGAAAGTAGCCTTCAGATGTAGAAGATGCTTCTCTACAGATCACCTCACATCCTAATGTCAAAATCTATGTGTTGTTGGGAGTTTAATTGCTTCTGACAAACCGTCTTGGTGGGTTGGGGCTAAGCCTCAACATTATGTCACTCCTCCCACCTCTCAATATTTGAATCCTTCTCAAGCTCCTAAAAATACAAAGGCTTGTTCTCCTTCCCCATTGAGGGATCATCCTCCTTTTCCTTCAGCTATTCACCTTGATAATGGGTTCACTATGGGAACTCAACTTCACATAGGATACCCACACTAAGCGACTCCACCTCAGCTTGTTCTCTAAAACCATTGAAAAATCACATGGTGAAAGACATTCATGATGGTTCAGTAATTGAGAGCTCCCATTCAAATAATTTTGGATGGATAGAAGTTAAGATGGGAAGCAACATCTAACATCCTCAAGGTCCTCCAAGAAAGGGGAAAAGGTTAATACTTAAATATTTTTTCCTAGACATTTGGCAGGGTTGTTTTGCAAGCTTTGTGACTGCAAATTTGTGTAAGCACTTTTTCTTGCCTTTTATTAGCATTGGGTGTGTTACTGTATGTGGCAATGTTGGATATTTTTGTTAATATGCTGCAAATATGTGCTTAAGTGATATCTGAGAGGTGTTTCATCATTGATGTCAACATATTTCTCTATCTATGACAGTGATGTATTGATTTCAATGAGTTGGTTTATTTTGTATGGTGATGATCAGAGTTTTCAAATTAAAAGGTTTGTAGAAGATTATGTATAGATGATTCAGTATAATTTTCAAAGGCCCGCGTGAATATTTGAGTAAGTTATGGTTATCTTTTTGTGGTTGGTTTCTCTGATGTTCAGTGATGTCAGAGTGTTCAGTATTTGGATCTACATTGCTTCGCATTGCAATATCTTGATCTGCGGATCTGGAGAATTATTTGGGATGTTTATGTGTATCTTTAATTCATTTGGTTCATGGTTTGGAGCTCCACAATTTATTTTTCAAGGTTGATAGTCATTCCAATTAGTGTTCTTGAAGTTTGGTATAATGATGATATGATTCTAATAATTTGAGTTGTTGCAAATGTTGCGGTAGTAATTCATGATGCTTGTGGATGTTTTTTTTGGCTATTTGGTGGAATTGATTATGTGTTGCATTGATGTTTTTTCATTGATGCCAACACTAGCTATTTGGATGCTTTATTGACATCCTTCTGGTCCCGGTAAGTTGAGTGGAATCTGGTTGTTTTGGATCCGGCATGATCCGGTAGGCTTCGGTATAGTTTGGTGATGGAATTAGCTTGTTCATGATACTCATACTCATATTTGGTCAGTTGGTTTTGGTCTGGTGATCGGATGCTATCCTGCTTGCTTAGAAGCTTAGTTTCTGGTTTCGGCGAGGGTTTCACCGGCAGAGCTTTTGATAAAGATATTTGATGAATTGAATAAGTGGTGTCGGTGCAGCTTTTGGTGGAGTTTCAAGATGTTGTTGGTGTTCATGTTCAAGACTTGATAGATGGAGATCATTTTTGTATCGTGTGGACCTATACTGGGTCCCGGTTGATCTAGGCTATGGACTGACTTTAATGTAACGTGTGGATTGGACCTCTTGATGTATTTTTGGGATGTCTTATGTGTTGGATATTATTTGTTTGGTCTAAGGCCGACATGGTTTGTAATTATGTAATTGGTTTATTATCTAGTGGTCGACCTAATTTTTTATGGTCGAGGGTTTGTATATATAGTTGTAAGATCTCATTGTAGATTATCATGGTTATGTTAGAGGTCATGGTCAAGGGATGTAATGTGTGAATAATGTAATATCATTCAGGCAAGGGATTTGGTCTATCATTGGAGATCGAATTGGGTTTATGTAAGAGGATTAAGTCCTCCGGTATTGAGCTTAACTGGAACTATACTGAAGCATAGGAGATGCTATCTTTTGCAGTTCAACACTTCTCCCGATTGTAGTCTAGATTTCTATGTAGTCAATGAGACTCCTTTTGTGATGAGAAGTGTGCTTTAGGTTGTTGGCCTTCCTGCAAGTGCAGCCCCTCAATTGTAACTCACATACT